>NW_023045875.1:0-42890 GCF_011762505.2 Arvicanthis niloticus
GAAGTCAGAAGGACATCCATAGAGAAGTGAGTACAGAAGCGCATCCAGACAGAGGAGAGTACAGAAGGGCATCCAGAAAGAGCAGAAGACAGAAGGGCATTCAGAGAGAGTAGAGAATAGTAGGGAACCTGGAGATATTAGAGAAAAGTAGGGCATCCAGAGAGAGAGGGGAAGACAGACTGGAATCCTGAGAGAGGAGAAAACAGAAGGGCTTCCAGAGAGATGAGAGCACAGGGGAGAATCAATAAAAAGGAGAAGACAGAAGGGCATAGAGAGTGGAGAGGACCAAAGTGCATCTAGAGTGAATAGAAGACAGAAGAACATCCAGAGAGAAGAGAGAATGTAAGGGCATACAGAGATAGAAGACAGAAGAACATCCAGAGAGAGGAGAGAACAGAAGGGCATCTGGAGAGAGGAGAAGACAGAAGGGCATCCAGAGAGAGGAGAAGACAGAAAGGCATAAAGAGAGTGGAGAGATCAGAAGGGCATCCAGAGAGAGGAGAAGACAGCAGGGCATCCAGAGAGAGCATAAGACAAAGGGCATCCAGAGAGAGAGGAGAAGATTGAAGACCATCTTGAGAGAGGAGAAAACAAAAGAGAAACCAGAGAGCAGAGGGGACAGAAGCGCATCCAGAGAGAAGAGAGGACAGAATGGCATCCAGAGAGAGGAGAGGACAGAAGGGCATCCAGAGAAAGGAGAGGAGAAAAGGACATCCAGAGACAGGAGAAAACAGAAGGGCATCCAGAGAGAGGAGAGGACAGAAGGGCATCCAGAGAGAGGACAGAAGGGCATCCACAGAGAAGAGAGGACAGAAGGGCCTTCAGAGAGAGGAGAGGACAGAAGAGCATCCAGAGATAGTAGAAGACAGAAGGGCATCCAGAGAGGTGAGTGGACAGAAGGGCGTAAAGTGCGTGGAGAGAACAGAAGTGAAACTAGAGAGAGGAGAGGACAGAAGTGCATACTGAGAGAGGAGAGTACAGAAGGGCATTCATAGAAAGGAAAGACCCGAAAGGCATCCAAAAATAGGAGAATAGAGAAGGGCATACAGCAAGAGGAACGAACAGAAGGACATCCATAGATATGAGAAACAGAATGGCATCCAGAGACAGGAAAAAACAGATGGGCGTCCAGAGAGAGGACAGAACAGAAGGGCATCCAGAGAGAGGACAGAACAGAAGGGCATCCAGGGAGAGGAGAGAACAGAAGGGCATCCAGAGAGAAGAGAAGGCAGAAGGTCATACAGAGAAATGAGTGTAAAGAAGAGCATCTAGAGAGAGGAGAGGATAGAAGGGCATCTAGAGAGAGTAGAGAAAACTAGGGCATCTGGAGTGAGGAGAGAACAGAATGGCATCAAGATAAAAGAGAAGACAGAAGGCCATCCAGAGAGAGGAGAGGAAAGAAGAGCATCCAGAGAGAGGAGAAGACAGAATGGCATCCAGAGAGAGGAGAATACAGAAGGGCATCATAAGAGAGGAAAGAACAGAAGGCCATCCATAGAGAGGAGAAGAAAGAAGGGCATCCAGAGAGAGGAGAATACTGAATGGCTTCCAGAGAGAGGAGGGAACAGAAGGTCATCCGGAAGGAGGAGAGAAAAGAAGAGTATCCAGAGAAAGGAGAGGACAGAAGAACATACAGAGAGAGGAGAGAACAGAAGGGCATTCAGAGAGAAGAGAAGACAGATGGGCATTCAGAGAGAGGAGAGGACAGAAGGGCATCTGGAACGAGTAGAAGACAGAAGAATATCCAGAGAGAAGAGGGAACAGAGGGCCATCCAGAGATAGGAGAGTACAGAAGGGCATCTGGAGAGAAGAGAGGACAGAATGGCATCCAGAGAGAGGAGAAAATAGAAGGGCATCAAAAAGAGGAGAGTAGAAAGGGGAATCCATAAAGAGGAGAATACAGAAGGGGATCCAGAGAGTGGAGAAGACCAAATGGCATCCAGAGGTAGGAGAAAACAGAAGGGCATCCAGAGAGAGGAGAGGACAGAAGGACATCCAGAGAAAAGAGAGGACAGAAGGGCATCCACAGAGATAGGAGAGGACAAAAGGTTATCCAGAGACAGGAGAGAACAGAAGGCCATTCAGAAAGAGCAGAAGACAGAACGTCATCCATTGAGAGGAGATGACAGAAGACCATCCAGAGAGAGGAGAGATCAGAAGAGTATCCAAAGAAAAGAGAGGACAGAATAGCATCCAGTGATAGAAAAGAGCATCCAGAGAGAGGAGAGAACAAGAGGGCATCCAGAGAGAGGAGAAGACAGAAGGGCATCCATAAAGAGGAGAGGACAGAAGGGCATTCAGAGAGAGGAGAGAAAAGAAGGGCATCCAGAGAGAGGAGAGAAAAGAAGGGCTTCCAGAGAGAGGAGAAAACAGTAGGGCATAGAGAGAGAGAAGAGAAGACAGAAGGGCATCCAGAGAGAGGAGAGGACAGAAGGGCATCCAGAGACAGGAGAAGAGAGAAGTGCATACAGAGAGAGGAGAGTACAGAAGGGCATCTAGAGAGAAGAGAAAAAGGAAGGAAATCCAGATATAGGAGAGGACAGAATGGTATCCATATAGATCAGAGTACAGAATGGCATCGGCAGATCAGAGAAAACAAAAGGCGTTTAGAGAGAGGAGAAGACAGAAGGGCATCCAGAGATAGGAGAAGAGTGAAGGGCATCCAGAGAGAGGAGCAAACAGAAGGACATCCAGAGAGATGAGAAAACAGAATGGCATCCAGAGAGAGAAGAAAACAGAAGAGAAACCAGAGAGCAGAAAGGACAGAAGGGCATCCAGAGAGCAGAGAGGACAGAAGGGCATCCAGAGAGAGGAGAGGAAAGGAAATCATTCAGAGGGAGAAGAGAGAAGGGCCTTCAGAGAGAGGAGAGGAAAGAAGGGCATCCAGAGCGAGGAGAGGACAGAAGGGAATCCAGAGAAAGGAGAGGACAGAAGGGCATTCAGAGATACGAGAGTACAGACGGTCATCCAGAGAGAGGAGAGAAGAGACGTGCACCCAGAGACAAGAGAAGACAGAATGGCATCCAGAGAAAGGGGAGGACAGAAGGGCATTCACGGAGAGAAGAGAACAAAAGGTCTTCCAGAGAGAGGAGAAAACAGAAGGGAATCCAGAGAGAGGAGATAACAGTAGGGCATCCAGAGAGAGAAGAGGACACAAGGGCATCCAGACAGAGTAGAGAACAGAAGGGCATCCAGAGAGAGGAGAGGAAAAAATGGACATCCAAATAAAATAGGACAGAAGGCCATACAGAGAGAGGAGAAGACAGAAGGCCACCCAGAAACAGGAGAGAACAGAAGGGCATCCAGAGAATGAGAAGACAGAAGCGAATTTAGAGAAGGGAGAGAACAGAAGGGAATCCAGAGAGAGGAGAGACAAGAAGGGCATCAAGAGAGAGTAGAAGACAGAAGGGAATCCATAGAGATGGGAGAACAAGAGGGCATCCAGATAGGGGAGAAACCAGAAGGGCTTCTAGTGAGATGAGAGAGCAGAAGGGCTTCCATAGAAAGGAGAAGACAGAAGGGCATCCGGAGAGAAGACAGAACAAAAGGGTATCCAGAGAAAGGAGAAGACAGAAGGGAAGTCGGGGAGACGAGAGAACAGAAGGGCATAGGGAGTGAGAAGACAGAAGGGCATCCAGAGAGAGGAGAGAACCAAAGGGCATCCAGAGAGTGGAGAAAGCAGAAGGGGATCCAGAGAGAGAAGGGGACACAAGGACATCCAGAAAGAGGAGAGAACAGAAGGACATCAACAGAGAGGAGAGAACCGAAGGGTTTCCATAGAGAGGAGAGGGCAAATGGGCATCAAGAGAGAGGATAGAACAGAAGGTCATCCAGAGAAAGGAAAAAACAGAAGGGCATTCAAAGAGACGATAGTACATAAGGACATCCCGACAGAAGAGAGAACAGAAGCCCATTCAGAAAGATGATAGAACATTAGATAATCCAGAAAGAGGAGAGAACAGAAGCCCATCCAGAGAAAGCAGAAGACTGAAGGACATCCAGAGAGAGAAGAGAACTGAAGGGCATCAGGAGAGAGAAGCCAAAAGGGCATCCAGAGAGAAAAGAGGACAGAAAGGCATCCAGGGAGAAGAGAGGACAGAAGGGCATCCAGACAGAGGAGAGTGAAGAAGGGCATCCAGACAGAGGAGAGTGAAAAAGGGCATCCGGAGAGAGAGGAGACAGAATGAATCCAGAGAGAGGAGAGAACAGAAATCCATCAAGAGAGAAGAGAAGACAGAAAGACATTCATGGAGCGGAGAGGTAAGAAGGGCATACAGAGAGAAGAGAAAACAGAAGGGCACCCAAGGAGAGTAGAGAATAGAACAGTATCCAGAGACCAGAGAAGAGAGAAAAACATCCAGAGACAGGAGAGAGAACATAAGGGCATACAGAGAGAGAAGAGAGTAGGGCATCTGGAGAGAGGAGAGGACAGAAGGCCATCCAGAGAGAGGAGATAACAGAACGGCATCCAGAGAGAGGAGAAGACAGAAGGAAGCCGGAGAGACGAGAGAACAGAAGGGCATAGGGAGAGAGGAGAAGACAGAAGGGCATCCAGAGAGAGGAAAAGGGAACAAGGGCATCCCGGGAGATGAGAGAACAAAGGGCATCTAGAGAGAGGAGAAGACAGAAGGGCATCCAGAGAGAGGAGAGGACAGAAGGGCATCCGGAGAGAGGAGAGAACAGAAGGGCATCCAGAGAGAGGAGAAGGCAGAAGGGCATCCGGAGAGAGGACAGAACAGAAGGGCATCCAGAGAGATGAGAGAGCTGAAGGGCATCTGGAGAGAGGAGAAGATAGAAGGGCATCCAGAGTGAGGAGAGGACAGAAGGGCATCCAGAGGTAGGAGAAGACAGAAGGGCATCCAGAGAGAGGAAAGGGAACAAGGGCACCCCGAGAGATGAGAGAACAAAGGGCATCTAGAGAGAGGAGAAGACAGAAGGGCATCCAGAGAGAGGAGAGGAGAGAAGGGCATCCAGAGAGTGGAGAAGACAGAAGGGCATCCAGAGACAGGAGAGAACAGAAGGGCATACAGGAGAAGAGGGAACAGAAGGGCATCAAGAGAGAGGAGAAGGTAGAAGGGAATCCAGAGAGAGGAGAGAACAGAAGGGCATCAAGAGAGAGGATAGAACAGAAGTGCATCAAGAGAGAGGAGAAGACAGAAGGGAATCCAGAAATAGGAGAGAACAGAAGGACATTCAGAGAGAGGAGAGAGCCGAAGGGCATCCAGGGAGAAAAGAGGACACAAAGGCATCCAGAGAGAGGAGAGAACAGAAGGGCATCAAGAGAGAGGAGAGAACAGAAGGGCATCAAGAGACAGGAGAGAACAGAAGGGTATACATAGAGAGGAGAGGACAAAAGGGCATCCAGAGAGAAGATAGAACAGAAGGGCATCCAGAGAAAGGAGAAGACAGAAGGGCATTCAGAGAGGAGAGGACATAAGGACATCCCGAGAGAAAAGAGAACAGAAGCACATTTAGAGAGATGATAAAACGTTAGACAATCCAGATAGAGTAGAGAACATAAGGGCATCTAGAGAGAATAGAGGACAGAAGGGCATGTAGAGAGAGCAGAGATCAGAAGCGTATCCCGAAAGAAGAGAAGACAGAAGGGCATCAGGAGATAGGAGAAAACAGAAGGGCATCCAGATAGAGGAGAGGAAAGTATGGCCTCCTGAGAGATGAGAGAAAAGAAGGGCATCCAAAGAGAGGAGACGGCAGAAGGGCATCCACAGAAAAGAGTAAAGAAGGCCATACAGAGAGAGGAGAGGACAGAAGGGCATCTAGGTAGAGGAGAAAACAGAAGGGCATCTAGATAGAGGAGAGAACAGAAGGGTATCTAGAGAGAGGAGAGAACAGAATGGCATCCAGAGAGTAGAGAAGACAGAAGGGCTTCCAGAGAGAGAACAGAAGGGCATCTGGAAAGAGGAGAAGAGAGTAGGAATCTAGATGGAGAAGAGGACAGATCGGCATCCTGCGAGAGGAGAGGACAGAAGGGCATCCATGGAGAGAAGAGAACAGAAGGAGAGGAAAAAAGGGCATCTACATATAAGAGTACAGAAGGCCATACAGAGAGAGGAGAAGACAGAAGGGCATCTAGATAGAGGAGAGAACAGAAGGACATCCAGAAAGAGGAGAGAACAGAAGGGCATCCAGAGAAGGAGTAGACAGAAGCGAATCCAGAGAAAGGAGAGAACAGAAGGGCATCTAGAGAGAGGAGAAGACAGGAGGTTTCCAGAGAGAGGAGAGAACAGAAGGGCATCAGGAGAGAGGAGAAGACAGAACGTCATCCAGAGAGAGGAGATAACAGAATGTCATCCACAGAGAGGAGAAGAAAAATAGGGAATCCTGAGAGAGGAGAGAACAGAAGTGCATCCAGAGAGAGGAGAAGACAGAAGGACACTCAGAAAAAGGAGAGGATAGAATGGCATCCAGACAAAGGAGAGAGCATAACGGCATCTAGAGAGAGGAAAAGACAGAAGGGCATCTGGAGAGGTGAGAGAACAGAAGGGCATCAAGAGAAAGGAGAAGACAGAAGGATATCCATAGGGAGGAGAGAACAGAAGGGCAACCAGAGAGAGGAGAGGACAGAAGTGCATCTAGAGAGAGGAGAATATAGAAGGGATGTTTCTGTTTTGAACAATGGTAAAGCACAACCCTGTGGTGGACATTGGTGAGGATGCCCCTGTTTTGGATAGTGGGAAAACATCTCTGTGGTGGACAGTCCGGTGGACGTCTTGTGGTTGACAGGAAAAAGATGTCCCTGTGGTGAAGAGTGCTGAGGACAACACTATGTTGGACATTGGTGAGAACATCCCTGTGGTGAACATTGGGCAGGATGTCCCTGTGGCTGACCAATTGTAGGACATTCCCATGGTGGACAGTGGGGTGGTGTTTTCTGTTCTGGACAGTGCGAAGGATGTGTTGTGCTGGACAGTGAGGAGGACGGCACTTTGGTGGACAGTGGAAAGGACATCACTGTGGTGGACAGTAGAGAGGACCTCCCTGTGGTAGACAGTAAGAAGGATATCCCTGTTCTGGAAAGTGAGAAAGACGTTTATGTTGTGGATTTTAAAAAGGATGTCACTTTTGTGGACATTGGGAAGGACCTCCTTGTGGTGCACAGTGGTAAGGATATCCCTCTGGTGGACAGTTTGGAGGACATCCCTGTGGTGGACAGCTGGGAGGAAATCTCTGTGGTGGACAGTGGGAAGGACATCTCTGTGATGGACAGTGAAGAGGAGTACTCTGTGTTGGATAGTTGGGATCCCTGTGGTGGACAGTGATGAGGACATCCCTGTGGTGGACAGGAAAACACTATTTTGGTGGACCTTGGGAATGATGTCCCTGTTTTGGAGAGTGCAGAGCACATCACTGTGGTGGACAGTGGTGATGATGACATTGTGGACAGTGGGGAGGATGTTCCTGTGGTGCACAAGTAAACATCTCTTTGGTAGACAGTGGGAAGTATTTGCCTGGAGTGGAGAGTGCAGTGGACATCTCTGCAATGGACAGCGGTAAGAACATTTCTGTTATGCACAGAGGAATGTCCCTGTGATGCACAGTGGAAAGTATGTTCCTGTGGTGAACAGTGGGAAGGATTTCCCACTGGTGGACATTGGTGAGGATGACCCTGTGGTAAATAGTGGTAAGTATGTCTCTGTGGTGGACAGCAGGGAGAACCTTTCTGTGGTGGACAGTGGGTAGGATATCCCTGTGATGGAAAGTGGGGAGGTAGTCACTGAGGTGGTCAATGGGAAAAACATCCCTGTGGGGAGGACCTCCCTGTGGTGGACAGTATGAATGGATGTTCCTGTAGTGGACCTTGGTGAGGACACCCCTGAATTGGATATTATGGAAAACATCCCTGTGGTGGAAAGTGGGGAGGACGTCCCTTTGGTTGACACTGGGGAATAAGTCCCTGTGGTAGACAGTTGGAAGGATGTCTTTCTGGTGGACAGTGGGAAGGACCCCCTGTTTTGGATAGTTGGAAAGATGTCCCTGCTGTAAACAGTGGAGAGGATTTCCCTTAGGTGGACAGTGGGGAGTACGTCCCTGTGGTGGACAGTGGTCAGGATGTCTTGTGGTGGACAGTGGTGATGACGTTTCTCGGGGGCAAAGGAGAATGTCTCTTTGGTAGACATTGGGAATGATGTCCCTGTCGTGGATTGTGTGGAGAACATCTCTGGGGTAGACAGTGGTGAGGACATCCATGGTGTGCACAGGAAGATGTTCCTGTGTTGCACATGGTTGAGAACATCCCTGTTGTGCACAGGAGGATGTCCTTGTTGTGCACAGTGGGGAGAATGTCATTGACGTGAACAGTGAGAAGGACATCCCTGTGGTGGAGAGCTGGGAGGAACTCTCTGTGGTGGACAGTGGGAAGGACGTCCCTGTTGTGGACAGTGGAAAGGACTTCTCTTTAGTGGACTTTGGGGAATACATTCGTTTGGTGGACAATGGGGAGGACGTCCTTTGGTGCAGAGTGTTGAGGAAGTTTCTCTGGTGCAAAGGAGAACGTCCTTTGGTGGACATTGGATATGATGTCCCTGCCTTGGAGTGTTCAGAGGACATCTCTGGGCTAAACTGTGGTGAGGACATTCCTGGTGTGTAAAGGCAGATGTTCCTGTGGTGCACAAGGGTGAGGACATCACTGTTGTGCACAGGAGGATGTCCCTGTGGTGCACAATTGGTAGGATGTCCTTGTGGTGAACAGTGAGAAGGATGTTCCTGTTTTGGACAGCTTGGAGGACCTCTCTATGCTTGACAGTAGGAAGGACCTCCCTGTGATGGCTAGTGGGTAGCACGTCCATATGGTGGACAGTGTGGAGAACATCCCTGTTTTGGACAGTGGAGAGGACTTTGCTGTTGTGGACAGTTGGAAGGACGTCACTGTGGTGGACAGCTGGGAGGACCTCTCTTTGGTTGATATTAAAAAATGTCCAGTGATGGACAATGATGAGGAGTGTGTTGGACAGTGCAGAAGACAGCCTTGTAGACTGTAGTAAGAACTTGTAGTAAGAACAAAGTTCCTGTGGTGCACAAGAGAATGTCTCTTTGGTGGACAGTGAGAAGGGTGTCCTTGTAGTGGGGAGTTCAGAGGACATCTCTGGGGAGTACAGTGGAAAGAACATCTCTGTTGTGCAAAGAAGGATGTCCCTGAGATGTACAGTGGGGAGGACCTCCCTGTGGTGGACAATGTGTAAGATGTCCCTGTGGTTTACAGTGTGGAGGATATTCATGTTGTGGACAGTGTTGTGGACATCCCTGTAGTGGACATTGGAGAGGACAACCATGTTGTGTTCAGTGGTAAGGATGTCCTTGTGGTACACAAGAGGATGTCTTTTTGGTGGATAATGGGAAGGACATCTTTATGGTGAAAAGTTGAAAGGACATCCCTGTGATTTACAGTTGGGAGGACCTCCCTGTGGTGGACAGTGGAGAGAACGTTTCTGTGGTGGACAGTGTTATGTACATGTTTGTTGTAAACAGTGGCAAGGACGTCAATCTGGTAGACAGTGGAAAAGACATCCTTGTTGTGGACAGTAGAGAGGACTACCCTGTGGTGGACAGTGGGAAGGAGGTCCCTGTGGTGGACAGTGGAAAGGACATATAAGTTGTAGACTTTGGGAAGGACGTCCCTGTTGTGGACATTGGGATAGACCTCTTTGTGGTGGACAGTGGGAAGGGTGTGCCTCTGGTGGACAGTGTGGTGGACCTACTTGTGATGGACAGTGGGAAGGAGATTCCTTTATGATCTGCAGAGAGGATATCACTGAAGTGGACAGTCTTAAGGATGTCGTCTTGGTGGACAGCAGAGAGGACTTTTCTAGTTTGAATAGTGGGAAGGATATCACTCTTGTAGACAGTGGGGAGCAAATCCAAGTGGTGGACTGTAGGGAGTATTTCCCTGTGATGGACAGTGTGGAGAATATTACTGTGGTGCACTGGAGAATATCCCTATGGTGCATAGTTGGAAGGATGTCCATATGGTTGAGAGTGCGGAGGCCATATCTGTTGTGGACAGTGGTTAGGACATCCCTGTTGAGCACAGGGGGATGTCCCTGTGTTGCACAGTGGGGAGGATGTCCCTGTCGTTTTCAGTGGGAAGGATTCGCTGTGTTCGATAGTTGGGAGGACATCCGTGTTGTGGACAGTTAGGAGGATGTCCCTGTGTTGGAGAGTTGAGAGGATTTCACTGTAGTAGACAGTGTGGATGATGGCCTTGTGGACAGTAAGAACAACATTCTGGTGGTGCACAAGAGAATGTCTCTTTGGCGGACAGTGAGAATGATGTCCTTTTAGTAGGGAGTGCAGAAGACATCTCTGGGGTAGACAATGGTAAAATAATCCCTGTTTTGCACAGGAGGATGTCCTTGTGGTGTACAGTGGAAAGGACATCCCTGTAGTGGACAGTGAAGAGGACTTCCCTGTGATAGACCATTGAAATGTCATCCTTGTGGTCGACTGTGGGAAGGACGTCCCTTTGGAGGACAGTGTTGAGAACAACAATGTGGTAAAGAGGCAGAAGGTTGTCCCTGTGGTAGGCGGAGGGGAGGACCTCCCTGTGGTGGACAGTGGGTAGGATGTCCCTGTGGTATACAGTGCAGAGGATATTCTTGTGGTGGACTGTGGTGATAACTCCCATGTAGTGCATATTGTTGAGGACAACCATGTTGTGGACAGTGGTAAGGATGTCCTTGTAGTACACAGGAGGATGTCCCTGTGGTGGACAGTGGGAAGAATGATCATGTGGTGGACTGTTCGGGAGGAACTTCTTGGGGTGGACAGTTGGGAGGATGTCCCTGTGGTGGACAGTGGGTAGGGCCATTCTGTTGTGGACACTGTGATGGACGTCCTTGTGAAGGACTGTGGGGAGTAATTCCCTGGTGTGTACAGTGGGATGGATGTTTCTTTAGTGGACAGTTGGGAGCATCTTTGTGTGGTGGACAGTTAGGCAGAGGTCCCTGTGGTAAACAGTGGGAAGGAAGTCCTTTTTGTGGACAGTGAAAGGATGTCCATGTGGTGGACAATGGTAAGGACATCCCTGTTGTAGACAGTGGTGAGGTTCTCCCTGTGGTGGACAGTGTGAAGGACATCCTTGTGGTGTACAGCAGGGAGGACGTCTCTGTGTTGGACAGTGGTAAAGATGTCCCTGTGATAGACAGTGATGAGTATGTTTCTGTGGTGGACAGTGGAAAGGACGTCCCTGTTGTCTACAGTGGTGAGGACCTCCCAGTCATGGATATTGGGAAGGACGTCCCTGTGGTGAACAGTGGAAAGGATTTTTCTGTGCTGGACAGTGGAGAAGACCTCCTAATGGTGGAAAGTGGAAAGGATTTAACAGTGGTGGACAGCGGGTAGGACATATCTCTGGTGCACAGTAGGTAGTACGTTCCTGTGGAGGACACTGGGGAGGACGTCACTGTGGCGGACAGTGGGAAGGAGGTCCCTGTGGTGGACAGTGGGAAGGACTTTTATGTTGTGGGCTCTGGGAAGAACGCCTCTGTTGTGGACATTAAGAAAGACCTCCTTGTGGTGAACTTTGGGAAGAATGTCCTTCTTGTGGACAGAGGTGAGGACATCACTTAGGTGGACAGTGAGAAGGACATCCCTGTGGTGGTCAATTTGGAAGACCTTTCTTTTGTGGACAGTGGGAAGGACATCACTGTTGTACACAATGGGGAGGATGTCACTGTTTTGGACAGTGGTAACGACATCCATGTGGTGGACAGTAGAGAGGACCTTTCTGTGTTGAACAGTGGGAAGAAGGTCCATGTTTTGGACAGTGGGGAAGATATTTATGTTGTGGATTGTGGGAAGGACGTCAATGTTGTGGACATTGGGAAGGACCTCCGAGTGCTGAACAGTTGAAATCATGTCCTTCTCTTGGACAGTAGGGAGAAACACCATGTGGTGGACAGTTTAAGGATGTCTCTGTGGTGGACATAGGAAAGGACATCATTTAGTGGACATTGGGAAGTATGTTCCTGTTGTGGACATCAGGGTGTACCTTTCTGTGGTGGACAGTGGGAAGGACATGCCTGTTGTGGACAATTGAGAGGACATCCCTGTGGTGGACAGTGGAAAGGACATCACTTAGATGAACAGTAGAGAAGACCTCCCTGTGGTGGACAGTGGGAAGGACATTTATGTTGTAAACTGTGGGAAGAACATCTCTGTTGTGGACATTGGGAAAGACCTCTTTTACTGAATTGTGAGAAGAATGTCCCTCTTGTGGACAGAGGGGAGGACGTCACTTAGGTGAACAGTGGTAAGGACATTCCTCTGGTGGAGAGTAGAGAGGATCTTTCTGTTTTGCACAGTGGGAAGTAGGTCTATGTGTTAGACAGTGGGGAGGACATTTATGTTTTGGATTGTGGGAAGGACATCCATATTGTGGACATTTGGAAGGACTTTTGTGTGGTGGACCGTGGGAAGCATGTTCCTCGCGTGGACAGTGGGGAGAAACACCATGTGGTGAACAGTGGGAAGGATGTCCCTCTGGTGGACATAGGGGAGGACATCATTTATTGAACATTGGGAAGTACATTCCTGTTGTGGACAGCAGAGTGTACCTTTCTTTACTGGACAGTAGGAAGGACATGCCTGTTGTGGACAGTGTGGAGGACATCGCTTTGTTGAACAGTGGAAAGGACATCCCTGTAGTGGACAGTAGAGAGGACTCCCCTTTGGTGTACAGTGGGAAGGAGGTCCCTGTGGTGGACCATGGAAATGATATGCCTGTTGTGGACAGGGCAGAGGAAATCACTGTGGTGGACAGTGTAAGGGACATACCTGTGGTGGACATTATAGAGCACTTCCCTGTGGTGGACAGTGAGAAGGAGGTCCCTGTGGTTGACATTGGAAGTAAATATATGTTGTGGACTGTGGGAAGGATGTCCCTGTTGTGGACATTGGGAAAGACCTCCTTATGGTGAACAGTAGGAAGGATGTCCCTCTGGTGGTCATTAGGGAGGAACTCCATGTGGTGGACAGTGGAAAGGATTTTCCCTTCTGGTGGACAGTGGAGAGGATGTACCTGTGGTGGACAGTGGAAAGGACGTTCTATGGTGGACAGTGGGAAGACTATCCCTTTGGTGGAGAGCAGGGAAGTGCTCTCTGTGGTGGACAGTGGGAAGGACATCCCTTGGTGGACAGTAAAAGGATGTCTCTTTTGTGCACATTGGGGAAGATGTCCCTCTAGTGAAAAATGGGAAAGACGTACCCATGTTGGACATTGGTGAGGATGACCCTGTCATGGACAGTGGTAAGGATGCCCCTGTGGTGGACAGCAGGGAGAACCTCACTTTTTTGGACAGTAGGAATGACGTCCCTGTGGTAAACAATGCAAAATATGTCCCTGTGGTGCACAATGCTGAGGACATCCCTCTTGTGCACAGGAGGATGTTCCTGTGGTGGACACTGGGAAGGATGTCCATGTGGTGGACAGTGGGGAAGATGTCTGTGTTGTGGATAGTAGGAAGGATGTCCCTTTGTTGGACAGTGGGAAGAAGGTCCCTGTGGTGGACGGTGGGGAGGAACTCCTTGTGGGAGTTGGAGGATATCCCTGTGGTGGACCATGTGTAGGACATTTCTGTTGTGAACATTGGGATGAACATCCTTTTGGAGGAAGGTGGGGAGTATATCCCTGTTGTGTACAGTGGGATGGATATTTCTGTAGAGGATAGTGGGGAACATATTTGTGTGGTGGACAGTTAGGAAGATGTCCCTGTGGTTAATTGTTGAAGGAAGTTCTTTTTTTTGGACAACTAGAGGATGTCCATGTGGTGTACAATGGGAAGGACATCCCTGTTGTAGACAGTGGGAAGTACATTCATGTGGTAGACAGTGGTTAGGATATCCCTGTTGTGCACAGGTGGATGTCCCTGTGGTGCACAGTGGGGAGGATGTCCCTGTTGTTTACAGTGGGAAGGACTTCGCTGTGTTTGATAGTTGAGAGGACATCCGTGTTGTGGACAGTTGGGAGGATGTCCCTGTGTTGGAGAGTTGAGAGGATTTTCCTGTGGTGGAGAGTGTGGATGACGGCCTTGTGGACAGTTAGGACAATGCTCCTGTGTTACACAAGACAATGTTTCTTTGGTGGACAGTGAAAAGGATGTCCTTGTAGTAGGGAGTGCAGAAGACTTCTCTGGGTTGGACAGTGGTAAGAACATCCCTGTTGTGCACAGGAGGATGTCCCTGTGGTGTACAGTGGGAAGGACATCCCTGTAGTGGACAGTGAAGAGGTCTTTCCTTCGGTAGAAAGTTGAAATGACGTCCTTGTGGTTGACAGTGGGAAGGACGTCCCTTTGGAGGACAGTGGAGAGGACATCATTGTGGTGGACAGACAGAAGGATGTCCCTGTGATGGACAGAGGGGAGGACCTGCCTGTGGTGGACAGTGGGTAGGATGTCCCTGTGGTTTACAGTGCAGAGGATATTCGTGTGGTGGATGGCGGTGAGAAATTCCCTGTAGTGCATATTTTTGAGGACAACCATGTTGTGGACAGTGGTAAGGATGTCCTTGTAGGACACAGGAGGATATCCCTGTGGTGGACAGTGGGAAGGGTATCTGTGTTGTGGACCATGGAAAAAAACATCCCTGTGGCTGACAGTTGGGAGGACCTAACTGTAGTGGACAGTGGGGAGGACACATCTTTTGTGCACAGTGGGTAGGACGTCCCTGTTGTGGATTGTGGAAAGGACATCATTTTGATGGACAGTAGAGAGGACCTCCCTGTGGTGGACGTTGGGAAGGAGGTCCGTGTTGTGGACAGTGGGGAGAATATTTCTGTGGTGTACCATTGAAATGACGTCTCTGTGGTGGACAGTGGAGAGGATCTCTTTGTTGTAGACAGTGGGTAGTACGTCCCTGTGGTAGACAGTGCAAAGTATGGTCCTGTGGTGGACAATGGGCAGGACATCCCTGTGGTGGACAGTGGAAAGAACACCCCTGTTGTGGACAGTGGGGAGGGCGTCCCTGTGGTTGACAGTGGAAACTACATCACTTTGATGGACATTAGAAAGCACTTCCCTGTGGTGAACAGTGGAAAGGAGGTCCGTGTGGTGGACAGTGGGAAGGACATTTATGTTGTTGACTGTGGGAAAAACATCTCTGTTGTGGACATTGGGAAAGACCTCCTTGTGGTGAACTGTGGGAAGAATGTCCCTCTTGTGGACAGAGGGGAGGAAGTCACTTAGGTGGAAAGTGGGAAGGACATCTCTGTGGTGGACAGTGGGGAGGATGTCCCTGTTGTTTACAGTGGGAAGGATTTGCTGTGTTTGATATTTGAGAGGACATCCATGTTGTGGACAGATGGGTGGATGTCCCTGTGTTGGAGAGTTGAGAGGATTTCCCTGTGGTGGACAGTGTGGATGACAGCCTTGTGGACAGTAAGGACAACGCTCCTGTGGTGCACAAGAGAATGTCTCTTTGGTGGACAGTGAAAAGGATGACCTTGTAGTGGGGAGTGCAGAAGACATCTCTGGGTTGGACAGTGGTAAGAACATCCCTGTTGTGCACAGGAGGATGTCCCTGTGGTGTACAGTGGGAAGCACATCCCTGTGGTGGACAGGGGGAAGGACATCCCTGTGGTGGACAGTAAAGAGGACTTTCCTGTGTTGGACATTTGGGATGACATCCCTTTGGTGAATAGTGGGAAAGACGTTTCTTTGGTGGACAGTGGGGAGGATGTCCCTGTTGTAGAGTGTGCAGAGGATAACTCTGGGTGGAGGGTGTTGCTGACATCCCTGGTGTAAAAAGGAGGATATCCCTGTCATGCACAGTGGTGAGGATATCCCTGTTGTGCACAGGAAAATGTCCCTGTTGTGCAAAGTGGGAAGATGTCTCAGTGGTGAACGGTGAAAAGGATGTCACTGTGGTGGACAATTTGGAGGATGTCCCTGTGGTGGACAGTGGGAAGGACATCCCTTTGGTGGACAACAATGAGGAATTCTCTATGGTGGACTGTATGAAGGACGTCCTTGTTGTGGTCAGTGGGGAGGATGTCCCTGTGATGGACAGTGGGGAGAATGTCTCTGTGGTGGAGAGTTGAAAGATGTACCTTTGGTGGACAGTAGAAAGAACGTCACTTTGGTGGACAGTGGGAAGGACATCCCAGTGGTAGACAGTGGGTAGGACATCCCTGTGGTAGACAGTGGGTAGGATGTCCCTGTGGAGGGCAGTGGGTAGAACGTCTCTGTGGTGTACAGTGGGAAGGACATCACTCTTGTGGACATTGTGGAATATAATTCTGTGGTGGACAGTTGATTTGATGTCCCTGTGGTGGACAGTGGAGAGGAAATACATATGGTGGAGATTTGAGAGGACCTCTCTGTGGTAGACATGGGTAGGACGTCCCTGTTGTGGACAGTGGCTAGTACGTTCCTGTGGTAGACACTGGGGAGGATGTCCCTGTGTTGGACAGTGGAAAGAACATCCTTGTTGTGGAAAGTGGGGAGGACGTCCCTGTGGTGGACAGTGGAAAGGACATCACTTTGATGGACAGTAGAGAGGACATCCCTGTGCTGGACAGTGGGAAGAAGGTCTCTGTGGTGGACAGTGGGAAGGACATTTATGTTGTGTACTTTCAGAAGCCAGGAACCTCGCCTCTTACCCTTACCCTTACCTTTCCCCACCTGCACAATGTCCCCTGCAGCTTCATCTCCCTGGCAACCACAAGGTCCTGCTTGATAGTTATGTCCCCTGCAGCTTCATCTCCCTAGCAACCACAAGATTCAGCTTGACAGTTACAGATAGACTTAGAGACTTAAAGCATGATTGAGTGAGACAGAATCATAGCCTGTGACCTGCTTTCCTTGGGGTAAGCTTCATTTTCATTCCGTCCCATAAGAATGGGCCATTCACTGTCGAAGGAGGCATCCTTCATAAAGGACCTCAAACAAAGTCTCAGAGAGAGAGGAATTAGGGTTAAGAAAAAAGATCTTATAAGTTTCTTTGTGTTTATTGATGAACAGTGTCCTTGGTTTATGATTGATGGTCCTATCATACACCCTAAGAAGTGGCAAAGGTTGGGTCATGAACTAAATAAAAATTAAATGTGAAGGTGACGGTGCAGTTAATCCAACAATTTTCTCATTTTGGGGTATTATTAGGGACATTATTGAGGATGCTGACAGAAAGTCAGGTAAATGCCAGCTCTTGTCGGTCACAGAATACTGCTTATCACAATCGCGTCCTGGCTCCACTGGTTTCTCCTGCCCAACATCTCAGGCGTCTGTTCCTTTTACACTTATTGATATGCCTCATGAGTCTCAGCTTCCCTCCTCATCTGATTCTCCTCATATTTATCCTGATTTGTCAGCTTTGGATTCCTCAACCCCGGCCTCGCTTGTGCACACTTGTCATAGTTCTGTTTCCACTGCTCCTTTGCCCAAACAGTATGTGTCTTTAGCCACTGGCAACCCTTACTTCTCTCATTCTCAAACTTCCTACTGTAATCCTGTTCTTCGGAAGCCCCCCACCTCTATGCTCGCCTTCCTCAGCCTCTTGGAGTTCCCGCCACACCCACCTCCATCTCCCGCTGCTGCAGCGGCTGATACACAGCACTTGCCCTCTTCCCGCCCAACTTGCTTTGTCTCTGCCCCCACCCTTCCAGCTGCATCCAGCGCTTCTGAATCAAAGCCTTTGGATTCTGGCACTACAGCCGTTCCCACGCTAATGCCAGTTCCCTGGGTCTCCACATCACTTCCTAAGTCTGCGGTTTTGACTTTGCCTGCTACCCTCCCTGTTTCTCTCTCTGACATGAAGACCTGCCTTTCTTCTCAGGTCCATGAATTGGCAGACATCCTCCACCTTCAGAAGCAAATTTCACGGCTCTCAGCCCTTTCTTCCTCCTTCCCTGCGCAGGACTCTCAATGTTTGGTTTTCCCTGTCACTCGCTCTCAGGGTATCCCTCCTCAGACACCTGCGGCTTCTGATACTAGCTCCTCACAGACCCCGCCACTCCCTCCCTCTTCCTGGTCTAGTGCTCAGAATTCACACAGCCACATGCCTGCCACTCCTTCTTCCTCCTCATGCCCCATACCCCCTTCCTCTTCATGGTCCTCTCATAAAACTTCCCAGCCTTCTTGCCCCCAATTGGGGACAGAGGCCGTCTTAAGGAGATGAGGATGAAACAGAGCCAGAAGGTGGAAGAAGGGATGTGGGCAGAGCCATGACAGAAAATGAAAACGTGTGCCCTATGGAGAATCCTACAATTTTTAAAAAAACTCTGCTTTAAACAGTTAGAAAAATTAAATTTGGCTGTTAGGAATTATGGGCCCAATGCTCCCTTCATTCTTTCCCTTCTTGAAAACCTTGGGGCAGGTGGATATTTAACACCCAATGAGTGGTTGAGAGTTGCCCAGGCCATATTAACTCGGGGACAGTTTCTCTCCTTGCAGACTGATTGGGCAGATCGTTGCAGGTCTCAGGCACCAGTCAATCTCTCAAGCTCATGCTCACCCTCCAATATATGGACACTTGATAAACTCCTAGGTTGAGGGAATTATTCCTCTAACCAAATACAACAAAAATTTTCTCTGGGTCTCTTGGCTCAGTCTTCCTCAGCAGCTATGAGTGCCTGGAGAGCCATTCCCATGAAAGGCTCTGTCCTTTCCCCCTTGACCAAGATAATTCAGGGCAATCAAGAAGAATTTTCAGAATCTGTTGCCCACCTCCTGGAGGCAGCTGAGAGATCCTTGGTACCTGGCCAGGGAGACAATAAACTTCTTCAGCAGCTTGCTTATGGAAATGCTAACTCTACCTGAAGGGCTGCCCTTCAAGGGAAATATAAAAATAAAGATTTGGATGAGATGATTCATATCTGCAAGGATGTAGATCCCTTTGCCCAGAAGGTCTCATAAGCCATCAATCTGGCTGTGAGAGTGGCAAGTACAGGTACTAGTGGTGGGGCAAATGTATCCACCTGTTTTAGATGTGGTCACCTGGGCCATTTTGCTAAACAGTGCCCTCAGGGTAAACCCATGGCTCAGTCCCCACCTCAATGGAATGGAGGGCATTCACTTAAAATGACACCTTGCACTCGCTGCAGGCTAGGCAAATATTGGGCTACTGCCTGCCGTTCCAAAACTGATATTTTGGCCGGCCCCTCCCTCCCCTTCAGGGAAACGGGATGCAGAGCCAGACCCAGACCATTTAGCAAGTCTCCTTCCTGCCAGGCTCGGGAAACAGCCAGGCAGGGCCACATCAAACCTTCCATCAACAGCTCCCAAAACAGCCACAGCCCTCTGGAGGGCTACCCCAGGGAGTGCAGGATTGGACCTCTGTGCCTCCTCCAGTACAATATTAGAAGCTGGAGGAGAAGTTCAGATGATCCCTAATGGTGTCTTTTGGCCTCCCCCACCCCAGACTTATTATCTTATCTTGGGCAGAGCATCTGCCACACTCCAAGGCATTACCATTTTCCCTTCAATCGTTGATAACAATTACTCTGGAGAAATTAAAGTATTGGCCACTAGTTCTAGAGGGCCCCTTCACATTCGCCAGGGACAGTGCCTTGCACAGGCCTTTCCCCTTCCAGTAGACACCTCCACACCTTCCTTGGGCCCATCCCGGGGTGCTTCCACCCCTGAGTTTTTTTGATGTTTATTGGGTCTAAAGACTCTCACAAGAGTGCCCACAATTAAAATTGAAACTTAATGGCAAAAACTTTGAGGGCATACTTGACTCAGAAGTGGACTCAGGAGTTATTTCACAGGCCTCTTTACCCTCCTCTTGGCCCTGTCAGCCTTCTTTAACTCACCTTCAAGGCATTGGCCAGTCCACCAACACCTTTCAAAGCTCCCAGTTGCTCACTTGAGAGGATCCTGAAGGTAATACTGGACATGTTAGACCATTCAATGTACCTAGCCTCCCTATAAACTTATGGGGTCTAGATATATTGAGTAAAATGGGAGTTCTTATGTTTAGCCCCTCTGCAGTTGTTACCCACCAGATGCTGGACAAGGCTTGGGCAGATGCAACCAAGGGATCCCCACCCCAATTGCTGTTACACCAAAGATGTCACACTCAGGACTAGGTTATGATTCAAATTTTTCTTAAGGACCATTGCTCCCCCTGCACGCAAGACAGATAGGATCAACTGGAAGTCAGATTCCCCTGTCTGGGTCAACCACTGGTCCCTTCCTCAACATAAACTTTTAGTGGCCATGCAGTTGGTGCAGGAACAATTAGATCCTGGCCACATTGAACCCTCCATCTCACCTTGGAATACACCCATTTTCTGATACAAAAGAAAGGGGGCAGATGGAGACTGCTCCAGGACCTCAGAGAAATTAAAAAGACTATGGTCCCAATGGGAGCCCTCCAGCCTGGCCTCCTCTCCCCTGTGGCAATATGTAAGAGTTACAATAAGATGGTTATTGATTTGAAAGATTGTTTTTTCTGCATCCCCTTACACCCAGAGAATTGTAAACATTTTGCCTGTAGCCTTCCTGTTGTTAATTGCATTGGGCCATCTCCATGAATTCAGTGGATGGTCCTGCCTCAAGGCAGGGCCAATAGTCCCCCCATAAATTTTGTGGCCCAGGCCATTGACCCTTTTCGCCTTAAATACCCTGAGTTATATGTTGTCCATTATATGGATGACATTCTTCTGGCTAGCCCTGACGAGACCACCTTGCCCAGGGTGGGCCAGGAGTTGGTAACTGCCCTCCAAGGCCTCGGGCTGCAGATTGCCCCCGAGAAGGTCCAGCTACAGCTCCCACATTTATTCTTGGGTTTTGAGCTTCACCCCTCTAAGGTTCTCTCTCAAAAAATTGAACTTAGAAAAGATTCTTTACAAACACTTAATGACTTTCAACGTCTATTGGGAGACATAAATTGGTTGCACCCCTATCTAAAATTAACAACTGGAGAACTTAAGCCTCTATTTGATATTCTTCGAGGAGATTCTAACCCCTTCTCCCCCCGTGCCTTAATCGCTGAGGCCACCTCCGCCCTTAAGCTCGTGGAGAATGCCATTCAACAACAGACTGTTACCTATTATTCTCCAACCTTCCCCTTATGGCTATTGGTTCTTCCCACCATGTTTGCCCCCATGGGATTGTTGTAATAGACTAAACCTTTGTATTGGTTTCATTTGCCCACCACCCCTCCTAAAGTGCTAACTGTTTATCCTGCCTTGGTGGCACAGATCATAAGGATGGGAAGAGAGACCTTCCTGAAGCTCTTTGGTAGAGACCCTGATCTTGTCAGCATTCCCTATGATGCCGCTCAAGTTCAGTGGCTACTTCAGAGCTCAGATGATTGGGCTATTAACTGTATTTTATTTCAGGGAAAGATAGATAACCACTCTCCCTCTCACAAACTTATCCAGTTCCTTGAACACCAAGCGGTGGTCTTCCCTAAAGTGACTAAGAACATCCCAATTCCTTAAGCACCACTGATTTTTACAGATGGATTCTCCTCTGGAGTTGCAGCCTTTAATATAGTTGGACAGGTCTCTAAGTTTCAGACCAAATTTTGCTCAGCACAGTTGATAGAATTGGTTGCTGTTATTCAAGTCTTTAAGACTTTCCCAGATTGTGCCTTTAATCTTTTTACTGACAGTGCATATGTGGCTCATTCAGTGCCTCTGTTAGAGACCATTCCCTTTACAAGGCCATCTACTAATGCTTCCCTCCTATTTTCTGAGCTTCAGGAGATAATTATAGCTAGATCCCATTCATTCTTTGTGGGTCACATACGCGCCCACTCTGGTCTTCCTGGACCCCTAAGCGAGGGAAATGACCTCGTTGATAGGGCCACCCGAGGGTCTCCAGTTACCTTGGCAACCTTGACCCTGCCTTCTGATCCTGTACAACAGGCACAAAAGGCCCACCAATTACATCATCTAAATGCCCAGACCCTCCGACAGATGTTCTCTATTACCAGAGAACAGGGACACCAGATAGTGTTTCAGTGCCAGGGATGTCTCACCCTCCTACCTGAGTTACATTTGGGGGTGAACCCTCATGGCCTCACCCCAGGATAGATATGGCAAATGGATGTTACTCACTTTGCCCCTTTTGGTAAGCTTAAATATATATACATGTTCTAATGATACCTTCAGTGGTTTTCTTTGCGCCTCAATACAATCTGGTGAGGCTATCAAAAATGTTATTAGTCATGTGATTTATTTTTGCCTTGCCTTTATTCCCATACCTAAGATACTTAAGACTGATAACAGCCCTGAATATAGCAGTGCCTCCTTCAAACAGTTCTGTGCCCAGCTTAATATTAAACATGTTACTGGTATCCCATATAAACCCCAAGGACAGGGCATTGTAGAAAGGGCACATCAGACCTTAAAGAACATGCTCTTAAAATTACAACATTCAAGGGGCATTTTATACCCCCAAAAGAGGAATCATAAAATCTTGTTAAATCATGCACTATTCATTCTCAATTTTTTGACCCTTGATGAAAAAGGAAAGTCTGCAGCAGACAGATTCTGGCACCCTACTACAGAAGACTCCTATGCCAAAGTCATGTGGAAAGATCCATTGACATATAAGTGGAATGGTCCTGATATAGTCCTTATCTGGGGAAAAGGACACATGTGCATATATGATTCCAAGGAACAAAATGCCAGATGGCTATCAGAAAGACTGGTGAAGTTGGCTAACTCTACCCCAGGGATACCCCCTAAGAATGGTTCTTAACTGTGCTTCCTTTCAGAAAAATTCATCCAGTTGCCTTGCTCCCCCTGCTCCTCCTGCTCACACTTCAGATTTATCCAAATGTGAGTATCAAACCCCAGCATTCCCCATACCAGATTTATAATTTTACTTGGGTCATAATAAACCAGGAAGGAGACATTGTTAATTCCAGCTCTTCACTTGGAACCCAGCCTTCATGGCCCTCTCTGGAGATGGATCTTTGTGCTCTTGCCCTGGGAGCCAGTGCAGACTGGGGAACCCCCTCCCATTATTGACCCCAAAATCGGCTGGTTGATGCACCTAACCCCAATTATGATGGCCACCTTATAGGATGTAATTCCTATGATAGGATAGTCTCCTTGGCCAATGATCCATCTGGCCTCTACGTATGCCCTGGGCCCACCCAGCGCGGTCGCTCTCAATATTATAAATGTGGCCATAGCTCTGATTATTATTGTGCATCTTGGGCTGTGAAACCACAAGAGATGCATATTGGAGACCCCACTCCTCCTGGGATTATATCAACTTAAGGAGAAAGTTTCTACCTACATATTTAAAGGATAAACTAGGTATTAAGACCGCCCAACAATTTAGATCCTGGTGTCAATTCAAATGGCGTTTCTCTCTTCTTATATTTTTTATGGATGTAGGGAGGAGTAAAGACTGGACAGTCCAAGGATATGAATGGGGCCTACGTCTAAGAGAGTGCCCGACCTTTACATTTACCTGCTTGGACCCGAGACTCATCTTTAGAATTAAGCTCCTAAAGAGTATCCCTAATAAAAATGTTGCTGCTGTGGGTCCTAATCCTGCCATACAGCACATTCAGCCACCAGCCAAGCCTGTCCCCAGGCCTGGAATTACTGCTACAGCCATTTGCCTCTCCCCACATTCCCACAGGTTACCTCATTTCAGCCCACTATACCTGTGGGCCCTCCTAGCTCTGCAGACCTTATTATTTTTCTGGCAAATGCCTCCCTTGAAGCTATTCATAATACCAGTGAATATCAATATCAAGAATATTGGATTTGTTTTTCACCTACTCCCTCTTTTTATGAGGGTATAGCTGTTTTTTACCCCTCCCTCCTTTTCTGATAATAGCATTTTGTTATTATGGGCTACTTCACCTGAGGAAGGTCTCACTATTAGTTCCATCTCGGGCATAGGCCTCTGCCTTTTGGGGCCCTCTATGCTTCCCCCCCCCCAGATTTGGTCCCTATTTGTAATCAGACATTGATTTTAAATAATACCTTTTTATATACCATAGGATCAATGGTACCTATTTTGCCTGTGCCACTGGATTGACATTATATATTTCCAATTTTGATTTTTTAAAGACCAGAGATTATTGTGTAGTTGTTACCATTCTCCCTCATTTTATATTCACAATTCAGAGTCTTTTCTTAATGTTATGGATCAAGGTCTTTCCCTTAGGATCAAACGAGAGCCTCTGACAGCCCTTGCATTGTCTGTCATATTAGGAATCAGTATAATTGGCGCAGGTATTGGCATTGCTTCTCTAGTTACCTCCAATAATCATTATGCCCAACTTCAGTCTCTTGTTGATAAAGATTTAAATAAGTTGAAAGAATGGATACAAGACCTTAAGGACTCTGTGGCTTCTCTTTCTGAGGTGGTGTTACAGAACAGGAGAGGACTTGACCTTGTCTTCTTTGAGGAAGAAGGTCTCTGTGTAGCCCTCAGAGAAGAATGTTGCTTTTACTCTGATAAGACAGGCCTTGTCCAAAATAGCCTGGACAAAGTCAAAAAGAGTTTAGAGGAATGAAAAAGAGCCAGAGAACAAGAGTCATGGTATCATAATTGGTTCTCTACTTCACCTTGGCTTACTAACCTATTGCCTAGTTTACTAGGACCCTTTGTTGGTATTTTATTGCTTCTGTCTTTTGGCCCTTGGGCTCTTAACTGTCTCACAAGTTTTGTTAAGAACCAGATTGATACTGCCATCAAGAAGCCAGTTGAAGTTCATTACCATCAACTGAAGACTGAAGGAAATCCATAAGTGATTCTGTCAGAGACAGGCGCAGCTGCCAGCCACCCTGCTTTCCCCTATGGCTGACCCCTAGATTTCCACATCCTCAAGAAAGGTTCCTGGCATGCATTGCTCTGCCCTTGTTTCTCTCGCTAGGGAGACTGGCCCCTTGATACCCTGACAAAAATTGGCTCCTTCCTAAACTAAGGCCTGCCTTTGATGTGGCCCTCTAATATCTGGGAGTCTTACATTATGACAATATTACACCCCAAATAACAAATTGCTGATAAACTAGGCATTCACACAGAGATGTGTGAGAGAGAACAGAAGGGCATCTAGAGAGAAGAGAAGGCAGAAGGATATCCATAGTGAGGAGAAAATTGTCAGGCATCCAGAGAGAGGAGAAGACAGAAGGGTATTAGGAGAGATGAGAAAACGGAAGGGGATAAGGAGAGAGGAGAAGGCAGAAGGGCATCCAGAGAGAGGAGAGGACAATAAAGCTTCCAGAGAGGAGAGCACAGAAGGCATTCAGAGAGAATAGAGGACAGAAGAACTTCCAGAGAGCAGAGAAGACGGAAGGGAATCAAGGAAGAGTAGAGAATAGAACGGTATCCAGAGAGTGGAGAAGACAGAAAAACATCCAGAGATAGGAGAGAACATAAGGGCATCCAAGAGGATAGAGGACAGAAGGGCATGTAGAGAGAGTAGAGAACAGAAGGGTATCCAGAGAGAGGAGAGGACAGAAGGGCATCCAGAGGGAGGAGAGGACAGAAGGGCATCCAGAGAGAGAAGAGAACAGAAGGGCATCCAGAGAGAGGAGTGTGAAGAAGGGCAACCAGAGAGATGAGAGGACAGAAGGGATCTAGAGAGAGGAGAGAACAGAAAGCCATCCAGAGAGAAGAGAAGACAGAAGGGCATCTATGGAGAGGAGAGGAAAGAAGGGCAACAAGAGAGAGGAGAGAACAGAAGGGCATCCAGAGAGAGAAGACAGAATCACATCTAAAGGGTGGAGAAAAGAGAAGGGCATCCAGAGCGCAGAGACGACAGAAGTGCATCCAGGGAGAGTAGAGAATAGAATGGTATCCAGAGAGCAGAGAACACAGAAGAACATCCAGAGATAGGAGAGAACATAAGGGCATCCAGAGAGAATAGAGGACAGAAGGGCATGTAGAGAGAGTAGAGTACAGAAAGGTATCCAGAAAGAGGAGAAGACAGATGGGCATCGGGAGATAGGAGAAGGAAGGGCTTCAAGAGAGAGGAGTTGAGAGAATGGCCTCCAGAGAGAAGAGAGAAAAGAAGGGCATCCAGAGAGAGGAGAGTTCAGAAGGGCATCCACAGAAAAGAATAAAGAAGGCCATAGAGAGAGAGGAGAAGACAGAAGGGCATCTAGATAGAGGAGAGGACAGAAGGGCATCTAGAAAGAGGAGAGAACAGAAGGGCATCCAGAGAAGGAAAAGACAGAGAGAATCTAGAGAGAGAAGAGAACAGAAGGGCATTTTGATAGAGGAGAAGACAAAAGGGCATCCAGAGAGAGTAGAGGATAGAACTGCATCCAGAGAGAGGAGAAGACAGAAGGGCATCCAGAGAGAGGAGAGAACAGAAGGGCATCCAGCGAAAAGAGTAAAGAAGTCCCTACAGAGAGAGGAGAAGACAGAAGGACATCTAGATAGAGAAGAGAACAGAAGGGCATCTAGAGAGAGGAGAGAAAAGAAGGGCATCCAGAGACAGGAGAAGACAAAAGGGAATCCAGAGAGAGGAAAGAACAGAATGGATTCCTGATAGAGGAGAGAGCAGAAGGGCATCCAAAGAGAGGAGAAGACAGAAGGGCATCCTCAGAGCGGAGAGAAAAGAAGGGCATCCAGAAAGAGGAGAGAACAGAAGGGCATCCAGAGAGAGGAGAGAGCAGAATGATATCCTGAAAGAGGAGAAGACAGTAGGGCATCTGGAGAGAGGAGAAAACAGAAGGGCATCCAGAGAGAAGAGAGAGCAGAAGGGCATCCAGAGAGATGAGAGAACAGTGAGGCATCCAGAGAGAATAGAGGACAGAAGGTCATCTAAAGAGAGGAAGAAGTGAAGAACATCCAGAGAGAGGAGAAGACAAAATGGAATCCAGAGAGAGGAGAGAACAGAAGGGCATTCAGATCAAGGAGAGTACAGAAGGGATCCAGAGAGAGGAGAGAACAGAAAGCCATCCAAAGAGAGGAGAAGACAGAAGAGCATCCATGGAGAAGAGAAGTCAGAAGGGCATCCAAAGAGAGGAGAGAAGAGAAGAGAAGAGAAGGGCATCGAGAAAGGATAAGACAGAAACACATCCATAGCGAGTGGAGAACGGAAGGGCATCCAGAGTGCAGAGAAGACAAAAGGGCATCCAGAGAGAGGAGAGGACAGAAAAGCATCCAGAGAGAGAAGAGCACAGAAGGGCATCCAGAGAGAATAGAGGATAGAAGGGCATTTAGAGATAGGAGAGAAGAGATGGGCATCCACCTAGAGAAGACCAAAAGGGAATCCAGAGAGAGGAGAAAACAGAAGAGCATCCAGAGAGAGGAGAGGACAGAAGGGCATCCAGAGAGAGAAGAGCACCGAAGGGCATCCAGAGAGAGGAGTGTGAATAAGGGCATCCATAAAGGGGAGAGGACAGAAGGGATCCAGATAGAGGAGGGACCAGAAAGCCATCCAGAGAGAGGAGAAGACAGAAGGGCATCCATGGAGTGGAGAGGACAGAAGGGCATCCAGAGAGAGGAGAGAACAGAAGGGCATCCAGAGAGAGGAGAAGACAGAAACACATCTACAGGGACGGGAGAAGAGAAGGGCATCCAGAGTGCAGAGAAGACAGAAGTGCATCCAGGGAGAGTATAGAATAGAACGTTATCCAGAAATCGGAGAAGACGAAAGAACATCCAGAGACAGGAGAGAACATAAGGGCATCCAGAGAAACTAGAGACAGAAGGGCATGTAGAGAGAGTAGAGAACAGAAAGGTATCCAGAAAGAGGAGAAGACAGAAGGGCATCGGGAGGTAGGAGAAGACAGAAGGGCTTCCAGAGAGAGGAGTTGAGAGAATGGCCTCCAGAGAGAAGAGAGAAAAGAAGGGCATCCAGAGAGAGGAGAGGTCAGAAGTGCATCCACAGAAAAGAGTAAAGAAGGGCATCCATTGAGAGGAGAAGACACAAGGGCATCTAGATAGAAGAGAGAACAGAAGAGCATCTAGAGAGAGAGAACAGCAGGGAATCCAGAGAGAGGAGAGGATCGATTGGCATCCAGAGAGATGAGAAGACAGAAGGGAATCCAGAGAGAGGAGAGAACAGAAAGGCATCCAGAGAGAGGAGAGAGCAGAAGGGTGTCCAAAAAGAGGAGAGAACAAAAGGGCAACAAGAAAGAGGAGAAGACAGAAGGGAATCCAGAGAGAAGAAAGAACAGAAAGGCATCCAGAGAGAGGAGAGAGCAGAAGGCCATCCTGAGAGAGGAGAAGACAGTAGGGCATATGGAGAGAGGAAAGAACAGAAGGGCATCCAGAGAAAGGAGAGAGCAGAAGGGCATCCAGAAAGACCAGAAGACAGAAGGACATCCGGAGAGAGGAGAGAACGGAAGAGCATCCAGAGAGAAGAGACACCAGAAGGATATTCAGCAAGAGTACAAGACAGAAGGGAAATTGAAGAGTTGAGAAAACAGAAGGGCATAGGAAGAGAGGAGTAGACAGAAGGGCATTCAGAGGAAGGGAGGACAGAAGGGCATCCAGAGGGCAAAGAGAGCAGAAGCCTGAAGGGCTTCCATAGAGAGGAATGGACTAAAGGGCATTCAGAGATAGGAGAAGACAGAAGGGCATCCGGAGAAAGGAGAGAATAGAAGGGCATCCAGGGAGAGGAGAAGACAGAATTCAATCCACAGAGAGGAGAGAACAGAAGGGCATCCAGAGTGAGGAGAGAGCAGAAGGGCATCAGGAGAGAGGAGAAGACAGAAGGGCATCCCGAGATAGGAGAGAACAGAAGGGCATCCAGAAATAGTAGAGAGCAGAATGGCATCCAGTGTGAGGAGAAGATAGAAGGGAATCTAGAGAGTGGAGAGAACATAAGGGCATCCAGAGAGAGAAGAAGATGGTAGGACATCCGGAGAGATTAGAGAAGAGAAGGGCATCCAGAGAGAGGAGAGAGCAGAAGGGCATCCAGAGAGAGCAGAAGACAGAAGGGCATCCAGAGAGAGGAGAAAACATAAGGTCATCCAGAAAAAGGAGAAGACAAAAGAGAAGCCGGAGAGAAGAGAACAGAAGTGCATCCAGAGAGAGGAGAAGACAGAAGGGCATCCAGAGAGAGGAGAGAAAAGAAGGGCATCCAGAGAGAGGAGAAGACTGAAACACCTCCACAGAGAGGGGAGAACAGAAGGGCATCCAGAGTTGCAGAGAAGACAGAAGGCAATCCAGGAAGAGTAGAGCATAGAACGATATCCAGAGAGCCGAGAAGACAGAAGAACCTCCAGAGAGAGGAGACAACATAAGGGCATCCAGAGATAATAGGGAATAGAAGGGCATGTAGAATGAGCAGAGAACAGAAAGGTATCCAGAAAGAAGAGAAGACAGAAGGGGATCAGGAGTTAGGAGCAAATAGAAGGGCATCCAGAGAGAGTAGAGGACAGAATGGCCTCCAGAGAATAGAGAGAAAAGAAGGGCATCCATAGAGAGGAGAGGACAGAAGGGCATCCACAGAAAAGAGTAAAGAAGGCCATACAGAGAGAGGATAAAACGAAGGGCATCTAAATAGAAGAGAGAACAGAAGGTCATCTAGAGAGTGGAGAGTACAGAAGGGAATCCAGAGAGGGGAAAAGACAGGAGGGCTTCCAGAGAGAGGGGAGAAGAGTAGGGCATCCAGAAAGAGGAGAAGAGAGAAGGAATATAGATGGAGAAGAGGACAGATGGGTATCTGAAGAGAGGAGAGAACATAAGGGCATCCAGAAAAAAGAGAGAACAGAAGGGCATACAGATAGAGGAGAGAAAATAAGCACACCCAGAAAAAGGAGAGAATAGAGGGGAAATCAGAGAATGAGAAGACAATAATATATCCAAAGAGAGGAGAGAACAGAAGGTCATGTGATGAGACGAAAAGTCAGAAGGGCATCCAGAGAGAGGAGAGGACAAAAGGGCATCTGGAAATAGAAGAGAACAGAAGGGCATCCAGAGAAAGGAGAGAACAGAAGTGAATCCAGAGAGAGGGGAAGACAGAAGGGCATTCAGAGAGAGAAGAAAGCAGAAGGGCATCCAAAGAAAGGAGAAGAGAGAAGAGCATACAGTGAGAGGAGAGGACAGATGGGCATCCAGAGAGATGAGACAGCAGAAGGGCATCCAGAAAAAGGAGAGGATAGAAGGGCATGCAGTGAGAGGAGAGGACAGAAGGGCATTCAGAGAGAGGAGGGAGAAGGGCATTCAGACAGAGGAGAAGACAGAAGGTAATCAAAAGAAAGGAGAGAACAGAAGGACATTCAGAGAGAGGAGAAGAAAGAAGGGCATCAAGACAGAGGAGAGAACAGAAGCGCATCCAGAAAGAGGAGAGAACAGAAGGGAATCCGGAGAACGAGAAGACAGAAATGTATCCAAAGAGAGGAGAGAACAGAAGGTCATGCTAAGACAGGAAAAGTCCGAAGGGCATCCAGAGAGAGGAGAGGACAAAAAGGCATCTGGAAATAGAAGAGAACAGAAGGGCATCCAGAGAGGAGAGAACAGAAGGGCATCCAGAGAGAGGAGAGGACAGAAGGGCATCCAGAGAAAAAAGAGAACAGAAGTGAATCCATAGAGAAGAGAGGACAGATGGGCATCCAGAGAGATGAGAGAGCAGAAGGGCATCCAGAAAGAGGAGAGGACAGAAGGGCATGCAGAGAGAGGAGAGAACAGAAGGGCATTCAGAAAGAGGAGAGAGCAGAAGGGCATTCAGAGAGAGGAGAAGAAAGAATTGAATCCAAAGAAAAGAGAGAACAGAAGGGCATTCAGAGAGAGGAGAAGAAAGAAGAGCATCCGGAGAGAAGAGAGAACAGATGGGCATCCAGAGAGTGGAGAAGACAGAAGGGCATCATGAAAAAGAGGACAGAATGTCATACTGATAGAGGAGAGAATAGAAGGCATCCCAAGAGAGGAGAAAACAGAAGGGCATCCATAGAGAGGAGAGGACAGAAGGGCATCCGGAGAGAGGACAGAACAGAAGGGCATATAGAGAGAAGATAACAATAGAGAATCCAGAAAGAGCAGAAGACAGAAGGGCATACTGGAGATCAGAGAATAGAAGGGCATCCAGCGGGAGGAGAACACAGAAGGGCATCCGGGGAGAGGAGAGGACAGAAGAGAATCCAGAAAGAGGAGAGAAGAGAAGGGCATCCAGAGAGAGCAGAAGACTAAAGGACATTTAGAGAAAGAAGAGGATAGAAGGGCATATAGAGAGAGGAGGAGACAGAAGGGTATCCAGGATGAGGAGAGAATTGAAGGGCATCCAGAAAGAGGAGAAAACAGAGGGGCGTCCAGAGAGAGGAGAGAATAGAAGACCATCCAGAAAGAGGTGAAGAGAGAAGGCATCCAGATGGAGAAGAGGACAGACGGGCATCCAGAGAGAGGAGAGGACAGAAGGGCATCCAGAGAGAAAAGAGAAGAGAAGGGCATCCAGAGAGAGGAGAGGACAGAAGGGCATCTAGAGAAAGCGGAGAAAAGAAGGGCATCCAGAAAGAGGAGAAGATAGAAGGGCATCCAGAGATAGGGCAGACAGAAGGGCATCCACAGAAAAGAGAACAGAAGGCCATCCAGGCGGAGGAGAAGAAAGAAGGGCATCTGGGTTGAGGAGAGAACAGAAGTGAATCCAGAGAGAGCGGAAGACAGGATGGCATTCAGAGAGAGGAGAAGACAAAAGGGAATCCAGAGAGAGGAGAGAACAGAAGTGCATCCAGAGTGATGAGAGTACAGGAGAGCATCCATAGAGAGAATAGAACAGAAAGGCAGCCAGAGAGATTAGAGGACAGAAGGGATCCAGAGAGCAGAGAGGACAGAATGGCATCCAGAGCGAGGAAAGGACAGAAGGGCATCCAGAGAGACAAGAGGACAGAAGGGCACCCAGAGAGAACAGAGGACAGAAAGGCATCCAGAGATAGGAGTGACCAGAAATGCCTCCAAAGAGAGGAGAAGACAGAAGGACATCCAGAGATAGGTGAGCACAGAAGTGCATCCAGAGAGAAGAGAACAGAAGGGCATCCAAAGAGAGGAGAATCCCAAAGGGCATTCAGAGAAAGCAGTAGACAGAAGGTCATCCAGAGAGACCAGAGAACAGAAAGGCAACCAGAGAGATTAGAGGACAGAAGTGATCCAGAGAGAGGAGAGGACAGAAGAACATCCAGAGAGAGGAAGGACAGAAGGGCATCCAGAGAGAGGAGAGGACAGCAGGACATCCAGAGAGAGGAGAGGACAGAAGGGCATCCAGAGAGAGGTGAGTAAAGAAGGGCATACAGAGAGAGGAGAGAACAGAAGGGCATCCAGGGAGAGAAGTGAACAGAAGGGTATCCAGAGAGAGGAGAGGACAGAAGGGCACCTAGAGAGATCAGAGAATACACGGACATCCAGAGAGAGGAGAAGACAGAAGGGCATCGGTAGAGAGGACAGAACATAATGGCACCCAGGTAGAAGAGAGGACAGAATGTCATCTACAGAGACAGTAGAACAGAAGAGCATTGAGAAAGAGGAGAGAACAGAAGGGCCATCTAGAGACAGGAGAGAACAGAAGGGTATCCAGAGAGAGGAGAGAACTGAAAGGCATCCAGAGAGACGAGAGGACAGAAGGGCAACCAGACAGAGGAGAAGACAGAAGGGCATCGGTAGAGAGGACAGAACAGAATGGCACCCAGATAGAAGAGAGGACAGAATGGCATCTACAGAGAGGGTAGAACAGAAGAGCATCGAGAGAGAGGAGAGTACAGAAGGGCATCCAGAGAGAGGAGAGAACAGAAGGGTATCCAGAGAGAGGAGAGAACTGAAAGGCATTCAGAGAGACAAGAGGACAGAAGGGCATCCAGACAGAGGAGAAGACAGAAGGGCATCCAGAGAGAAGAGATGACAGAAGGGAATCCAGAGATAGGAGAAGACAGAAGGGCATCCAGAGAGAGGAGAGCACAGAAGGGTATGCAAAGAGATGAGAGAACAGAAGGGCATAAATAGAGAATAGAGGGCAGAAGGGCATCTAGAGAGAGGAGAGAAGAGAAGGGCATCGATAGAGAGAAGACAAAAAGAGAATGCAGAGATAGGAGAGAAAAAAAGGACATCCAGAGAGAGAAGTGGACAGAATCGCATCAGGAGAGGGGAGAGGACAGATGGGCATCCAGAAAAAAAGAGAGAACAGAATTGCATCCAGAGTGAGGAGTGTACAGAAGGACATTTAGAGAGAGGAGAGAACAGAAGGGCATCCAGAGAGAGGAGAAGATAGAAGGGAATCCAAAGGTATGAGAGAACAGAAGGGTATCTAGAGAGAGGAGAAGACAGAAGGGCATCCAGAGAGAGGAGAGAACGAAATCTCATCCAGAAAAAGGAGAGAACAGAAGGGAATCCGGAGAATGAGAAGACAGAAATGTATCCAAAGAGAGGAGAGAACAGAAGGTCATGCAAAGAGAGGAAATGTCAGAAGGGAATCCAGAGAGAGGAGGACAAAAGGGCTTCTCGTAATAGAAGAGAACAGAAGGGCATACAGAGATGAGAGAAGAGAAGGGCATCCAGAGAGAGGAGAGGACAGAAGAGCATCCAGAGAGTTGAAAGAACAGAAGGGCATCCAGAGTGAGGAGAGAACATAAGGGCATCTAGAGAGAGGAGAAAATGGAAGGCCATCCAGAGGGAGGAGGGGAAGGAAGGGCATCAAGAGAAAGGAGAGAAAAGAAGTGAATCCAGAGAGAGGAGAGGACAGATGGGCATCCAGAGAGATGAGAGAGCAGAAGGGCATCCAGAAAGAGGAGAGGACAGAAGGGCATGCAGAGAGAGGAGAGAATAGAAGGGCATTCAGAAAGAGGAGAGAGCAGAAGGGCATTCAGAGAGGAGAAGACAGAAGGTAATCCAAAGAAAGGAGAGAACAGAAGGGCAGAGAGAGGAGAAGAAAGAAGGGCATTCAGAGAGAAGAGAGAACAGATGAGCATCCAGAGAGTAGAGAAGACAGAGGGGCATCAAGAACAAGAGGACATAATGTCATACTGATAGAGGAGAGAACAGAAGGGCATCCCAAGAGAGGAGAAAACAGAAGGACATCCATAGAGAGGAGAGGACAGAAGGGCATCCGGTGAGGGGAAAGAACAGAAGGGCATATAGAGAAAAGAGAACAGTAGAGACTCCAGAAAGAGCAGAAGGCAGAAATGCATGCTGGAGATGAGAGAATAGAAGAGCATCCAGCTGGAGGAGAATGCATAAGGACATCTGGAGAGAGGAGAAGACAGAAGGGCATCCCAAGAGAGTTGAGAACATAAGGGCATCTAGAGAGAAGAGAGAACAGAAATGAATCCAGAAAGAGGAGAGAAGAGAAGGGCATCCAGAGAGAGCAGAAGACTAAAGGACATTTAGAGAAAGAAGAGGATAGAAGGGCATATAAAGAGAGGAGAAGACAGAAGGGTATCCAGGATGAAGAGAGAATTGAAGGGCATCCAGAAAGAGGAGAAAACAGAAGCGCTTCCAGAGAGAGGAGAGAACAGAAGAGCATCCTGAAAAAGGGGAAGAGAGAAGGCATCCAGATGGAGTAGAGGACAGATGGGCATCCAGAGAGAGGAAAGTACAGAAGGGCATCCAGGGAGAAAAGAGAAGAGAAGGGCATCCAGAGAAAGGAGAGAACAGAAGTGAATCCATAGATAAGAGAGGACAGATGGGCATCCAGAGACATGAGAGAGCAGAAGGGCATCCAGAAAGAGGAGAGGACAGAAGGGCATGCAGAGAGAGGAGAGAACAGTAGAGCATTCAGAAAGAGGAGAGAGCAGAAAGGCTTTCCGAAAGAGGAGAGAACAGAAGGGCATTCAGAGAGAGGAGAAGAAAGAAGAACATCCGGAGAGAAGAGAGAACAAATGGGCATCCAGAGAGTGGAGAAGACAGAAGGGCATCAAGAAAAAGAGGACAGAACGTCATACTGAGAGAGGAGAGAACAGAAGGGCATCCCAAGAGAGGAGAAAACAGAAGGGCATCAATAGAGAGCAGAGGACAGAAGGGCATCCGGAGAGGGGAAAGAACAAAAGGGCATATAGAGAGAAGAGAACAGTAGAAAATCCAGAAAGAGCAGAAGGCAGAAGGGCATCCTGGAGATGAGAGAATAGAAGGGCTTCCAGGGGGAGGAGAATGCAGAAGTGCATCCGGAAAGAGGAGAGGACACAATGGCATTTCGAGAGAGTTGAGAACAGAAGGGCATCCAGAGAGAGGAGAGAACAGAAGAGAATCCAGAAAGAAGAGAGAAGAGAAGGGCTTCCAGTGAGAGCAGAAGACTAAAGGACACTTAGAGAAAGAAGAGGATAGAAGGGCATATATAGAGAGAAGACAGAAGGGTATCCAGGATGAGGAGAGAATTGAAAGGCATCCAGAAAGAGGAGAAAACAGAAGGGCTTCCAGAGAGAGGAGAGAACAGAAGAGCATCCAGAAAGAGGGGAAGAGAGAAGGCATCTAGCTAGATAAGAGGACAGGGGGCATCCAGAGAGAGGAGAGGACAGAAGGGCATCCAGGGAGAAAAGAGAACAGAAGGGCATCCAGAGAGAGGAGAGGACAGAAAGGCATCTAGAGAAAGCAGAGAAAAGATGGACATCCAGAAAAAGGAGAAGATAGAAGGGCATCCAGAGATAGGGCAGACAGAACGGCATCCACAGAAAAGAGAACTAAAGGCCATTTGAGGGGGGGAGAAGACAGAAGGGCATCTGGATAGAGTGGAGAACAGAAGGGCAACTAGAGAGAGAAGAGAACTGAAGGGCATTCAGAGAGAGGAGAGAACAGAAGTGAGTTCAGAGAGAGGAGAAGTCAGAAGGGCATTCAGAGAGAGGAGCTAGCAGAAGGGCATCCAGAGAAAGGAGAAGACAGAAGGGAATGCAATGAGAGGAGAGAACAGAAGGACATCCAGAGAGATGAGAGAGCAGAAGGGCATCCAGAAAATGGGGAGGACAGAAGGGCATCCAGAGAGAAGAGGGGACAGAAGGGCATCCGGAGAGAGGAAAGAACAGAAGGGAATCTAGGTAGAAGAGAACAGTAGAGAATCCAGAGAGATTAGAGGACTGAAGAGCATCCAGGAGAGGAGAGAATAGAAGGGTATCCAGTGAGAAAAGAAGGCAGAAGTGCATCCGGAGAGAGGAGAAGACAGAAGGGTATCCAGGATGAGGAGAGAATTGAAGGGCATCCAGAGATTAGAAGACAGAAGGGCTTCAAGAGAGAGGAGAGAACAGAATGGCATCCGGAAAGAGGAGAAGAGAGAAGGCATCCACATGAAGAAGTGGACAGACAGGCATCCAGAGAGAGAGTAGGGGACAGAAGGGCATCCAGGGAGAAAAGAGAACAGAAGGGCATGAAGAGGGCAGAGAAGACAGAAGGGCATATGAATAGAGGAGAGAACAAAAGGGCAACTAGAGACAGGAGAGAACAGAAGGGCATTCAGAGAAAGGAGAGAACAGAAGTGATTCCAGAGAGAGGAGAAGACAAAAGGGCATTCAGAGAGAGGAGAGAGCAGAAGGGCATCAAGGGAGAGGAGAAGACAGAAGGGAATCCAAACAGAGGTGAAAACAGAAGGGCATCAAGGGAGAGCAGAATACAGAAGGGCATAAATAGAGAATAGAGGGCAGAAGGGCATCTAGAGAGAGGAGAGAAGAGAAGGGCATCGAGAGACAGGAGAAGACAAAAAGGGAATCCAGAGATAGGAGAGAAAAGAAGGGCATCCAGAGAGAGGAGAGAACAGAAGGGTATCCGGAGAGAGGAGAGAACTGAAAGGCATTCAGAGAGAGTAGAAGACAGAAGGGCTTCCAGAGAGAGGAGAGAACAGAATGGAATCCGAAAAGAGGAGAAGAGAGAAGGCATCCACATGAAGAAGTGGACAGACAGGCATCCAGAGAGAGAAGTGGAAAGAAGGGCATACAGGGAGAAAAGAGAACAGAAGGGCATGAAGAGGGCAGAGAAGACAGAAGGGCATCTGGATAGAGGAGAGAACAGAAGAGCAACTAGAGATAGGAGAATACAGAGAGAGGAGAGGACAGAAGTGAATCCAGAGAGAGGAGAAGACAGAAGGGTATTCAGAGAGAGGAGAGAGCAGAAAGGCATCCAGGGAGAGGAGAAGACAGAAGAGAATTCAAACAGAGGAGAAAACAGAGAGGGTAGAACAGAAGAGCATCAAGAGAGCAGAGAGAACAGAAGGGCATCCAAATAGAGGAGAGGACAGAAGGGCATCCAGAGAAAGGAGAGAACAGAATGGTTTCTGGAGAGAGGAGAAGACAGAAGGGCATCCAGAGAGAGGAGAAGACAGAAGGGCATCCAGAAATAGGAGCGGACAGAAGGGCATCCAGAGAGAGGAGAGCACAGAAGGGTATCCAAAGAGATGAGAGAACAGAAGGGCATTAATAGAGAATAGAGGGCAGAAGGGCAACTAGAGAGAGGACAGAAGAGAAGGGCATCGAGAGAGAGGAGAAGACAAAAAGGGAATCCAGAGATAGGAGAGAAAAGAAGGGCATCCAGAGAGAGGAGAGAACAGAAGGGTATCCAGGGAGAGGAGAGGAACTGAAAAGGCATCCAGAGAGAGGAGAGTAAGAAGGGAATACAGAGAGAGGATATTAGAGAAGGTTATCCAGAGGGAGGAGAGCACAGAAGGTTATCCGAAGAGATGGGAGAACAGAAGGGCATAAATAGAGAATAGAGGACAGAAGGGCATCGAGAGAGAATAAAAGACAAAAAGGGAATCCAGAGATAGGAGAGAAAAAAGGGCATCCAGAGAGAGACATGGACAGAAGGGCATCCGGAGAGGGGAGAGGACTGATGGGCATCAAAAAAAAGGAAAGAACAGAAGGGCATCCAGAGAGAGGAGAAGACAGAAGGCATCTGGATAGAGGAGAAAAAAGAAGGTCATCCAGGGAGAGGAGACAACAGACGGTCATCAAGAGAGACAAAAAGACAGAAGTGCATCCAGAGAAAGGAGAGAGCAGAAGGGCTTCCAGAGAGATGAGAGGACAGAAGTGAATCTAGCGAAAGGAGAGAACAAAAAGGCATGTACTGAGAGGAGAACACAGAAGGATATCCATGTAGATGGGAAAACAGGACATGCAGAGAGAGAAGACAGAAGGGCATCTCTAGTGAGGAGAGAACAGAAACGCATCCAGAGAGCATAGAGGAAAAGAGGGCATCCAGAGAAAGAAGAAGACAGAAGAGTATCCAGGGAGAGGAGGGGATACAAGGGCATCCAGAGCGATGAGAGAACAGAAGAGCATCCAGAGAGAGGAGAGGACATAAGGGCATCCAGAGAGATGGGAGAACAGAAGATCTTCCAGAAAAGGAATAAACAGAAGGGCATCCACAGAAATGAGTGATCAGAAGATCATCCAGAGAGAGAAGGGAAAAGAAGGGCATCCTGAGGGATGAGAGGACAGAAGAGAATCTAGAAAGATGGGAGAACACAAGATCATCCATAGAGAGAAGAGAACAGAGTGGCATCCAGAGAGATGAGAGGAATGAAGGGAATCTAGAGAGCTGAGAGAACAGAAGGGCATGTAGAGAGAGGAGAAGACAGAAGGGCATCCATAGAGAGGTAAAAACAGAAGGGCATCCAGAGAGAGGAGAAGAGAGAAGGGCATCCAGAGAGAGGAGAGGACAGAAGGGCATCCAGAGCATGGAGAGTACAGAAGGGCATCCAGAGAGAGGTGAGGACAGAAGGGTATCCAGAGGGAGGGGAGGAGAGAAGGGCATCCAGAGAAAGGAGAAAAATGAAGGACATCCATAGAGAGGAGATGACAGAAGGGCATCCAGAGAGAGGAGAGACCAGAAAGGCATCCAGAGTGAGGAGAATAAAGACGGGCATCCACAGAGAGGAAAGAATAGAAGAGCATCGGACGAGAGGAGAAAACAGGAGGGAATCAAAAAAGAGGAGAGGATAGAAGGGCATCCATAGAGAAGAGAAGACAGAACGGCATCGAGAAAGCGGAGAGGACACAAGGGCATCCAGAGGGATGAGAGAACAGAAGATCCTCCAGAGAGAGAAGAGAACAGAATTGCATCCAGAGAAAGGAGAAGACAGAAGGGCATCCCGAGAGAAGAGAGGACAGAAATGGCATCCAGAGAGAGAAGAGGACACAAGGGCATCCAGATAGAAGAGAGAACAGAAGGGCATACAGAAAAAAGGAGAGAACAGAAAGGTATCCAGAGAGAGGAGAGAACAGAAGGGCATCCAGAAAGAGGAGAGAATAGAAAGTCATGTAGAGAGAGGAGAAGACAGAAGAGCATCCAGAAAGATGAGAGAACAGAAGAGCATCCAGACAGAGGAGAGGACACAAGGGCATCAACAGATATGAGAGAACTGAAGATTTTGCAGAGAGAGGAGAGAACAGAAGGGCATCCACAGAGATGAGCAAACAAAAGATCAGCTAGAGGGATTAGAGTACAGAATAGAATCTAGAGAAAGAATAGAACAGAAGGGCATCCTGAGAGATGATGAGACAGACAGTCATCAAGAGAGAGGAGACAACAGAAGGTCATCCATAGTAACGAAAATAAAGAAGTGCATGCAGAGAGAAAAGGGGACAGAAGGGCATCCAGATAGAGGAGAAGACAGAAGGGCATCCAGAGAGATGAGAGTACAGAAAGGCATGTAGAGGAAGGAGAAGACATAAGGGCATCCATAAATAGGTGAAAACAGAAAGGCATCCAGAGAAAAAAGAAGACAGAAGGACATCCAGAGTGATGACTGTACAGAAGGGCATCCGGAGAGTGGAGAGATCAGAAGGGCATCCAGAAAGAGGGCAAGACAGAAGGGCATCCAGAGAGAGGAGAGGACAGAAGGGCATCAAGAGAGAGAAAAGAACAGAAGGGCATCCAGAGAGAGGAGAAGACAGACGGCATCTGGATAGAGGAGAGAAAAGAAGGTCATCCAGAGAGAGGAGACAACAGATGGTCATCAAGAGAGACAAAAAGACAGAAGTGCATCCAGAGAAAGGAGAGAGCAGAAGGGCTTCCAGAGAGATGAGAGGACAGAAGTGAATCTAGTGAAAGGAGAGAACAAAAAGGCATGTAATGAGAGGAGAACACAGAAGGGCATGCATATAGAGGGGAACACAGGACATGCAGAGAGAGAAGACAGAAGGGCATCTGTAGTGAGGAGAGAACAGAAACACATCCAGAGAAAGTAGAGGACAAGAGGGCATCCAAAGAAAGGAGAAGACAGAAGAGTATCCAGGGAGAGGAGGGGACACAAGGGATCCATAGAGATGAGAGAAGAGAAGATCTTCCAGAGAGAGGAGTAAACAGAAGGGCATCCACAGAAATGAGAGATCAGAAGATCATCCAGAGAGAGAGAGGGGAACAGAAGGGCATCCTGAGGGATGAGAGGACAGAAGAGAATCTAGAGAGATGAGAGAACAGAAGAGCAACTATAGAGAGAAGAGAACAGAGTAGCATCCAGAGAGATGAGAGGAATGAATGGAATCTAGAGAGCTGAGAGAACAGAAGGGCATGTAGAGAGAGGAGAAGAGAGAAAGGAATCCAGAGAGATGAGATAACAGAACAGCATCTGGAGAGAGGAGAGTTCAGAAGGGCATCAAGAGAGAGTGGAAGACAGAAGGGCATCCAGAGAAAGGAGAGTACAGAAGGGCATCCAGAGGGAGAAAAGAACAGAAGGGCATCCAGAGAGAGGAGAAGACAGAAGGGCAACCGGATAGAGGAGAGAAAAGAAGGGCATCCAGAGAGATGAAAAGACAGAAGGGCATACAGAGAAAGAAGAGGACAGAAGGATATCTGGAGAGAGGACAGAACAGAAGGGCATCTGGAGAGATGGAGGACAGAATGGCATCCTGAGACTGGAGAGAACAGAAAATCATCCAGAGAGAGGAAAGAAGTGAAGCACATCGAGAGAGGAGCAGGAAGAAGGTCATCCTGATAAAGGAGAGATCAGAAGGGCATCCACAGAGAGGAGAAGACAGAAGGGCATTGAGTGAAAGGAGAGCACAGAACAGCACACAGAGAGAGGAGAAGACAGAAAAACATCCAGTAGAGGATAGAACACAAGGGCATCTAGAGAGTGGAGGAAACAGAGGATCATCCAGAGAGAGAAGAGAACAGAGGGGCATCCATAGTGGGGAGAAGACAGAGGGCATTCAGAGAGAAGAGAGAACATAAGGGCATTAAACAGATGAGAGAACAGGAGAGCATCCATAGAGAGAAGAGAACAAAAAGGCCAACAGATATATGAGAGGGCAAAAGGGAATCCAGAGAAAGGAGAGAATAGAAGGCCATCCAGAGAGAGGAGAAGACAGAAGGACATCCGGAGATAGGAGAGAACAGAAGGGCATCCAGAGAGGGGAGAGAACAGAAGGGCATCCAGAGAGAGGATAGGACAGAGAACATCCGGAGACAGGAGAAGATATAAAGGCATCCCGAGAGAGGATATGACAGAAGGACATCCAGAGAGAAGAGAGTAAATAAGGGCCTCCAGAGAGACGAGAGAACAGAAGGGCATCCACAGAGAGAAGAAGACTGAAGGGCATCCAAAGAGAGGAGAGATCAGAAGGGCATCCAGAGAGAGGAGAACAAAGAAGGGCATCCAGAGAGAGGAGAAAGCAGAAGGGCATCCAGAGAGATGAGAGTTCAGGAGAGCATCTATAGTGAGAAGAGAAGAGAAGGGCAACAAGAGAGGAGAGGATAGAAGGGAATCCAGAGAGAGGAGAGGATAGAAGGGCATACCGAGAGAGGAGAGGACAGAATGGCATCCAGAGAGAAGAAAGAACAGAAGGGCATCCAGAGTGTGGAGAAGACAGAAGTGCATCTAGAGAGAGGAGACAACAGAAGTACATCCAGAGAGAGGAGAAAATAGAAGGGCATCCAGAGAGAGGAGAAGACAGAAGGGTATCCAGAGAGAGGAGAGTAAAAATGGGCATACAGAGAGAGGAGAGAACATAAGGGCATCCAGAAAGAGGAGAGGACAGAAGGGCATCCACAGAGAGGGGAGAACAGAAGAGCATCGAGAGAGAGGAGAGACCAGAAGGGCATCCAGACAGAGGAGAAGACAGAAGGGCATCCAGAGAGAGGAGTGTACAGAAGTACATCCTGGGAGATGACAGTACAGAAGAGCTTCTATAGAGAGAAGCAAACAGAAAGCCAACCAGATAGTTTAGAGGACAGAATGGAATCCAGAGAAAGAAGAGGACAAAAGGGCCTCCAAGAGAGGAGAGGACAGAATGGCATCCAGAGAGAGGAGAGGGCAGAAGGGCATCCAGAGAGAGGAGAATACAGAAGGGCCTCCAGAGAGGAGAGAATACAGAAGGGCATCCAAAGAGAGGATGGGAAAGAAAGGCATGAGGAGAGAGGAGAGAACAGAAGTGCATCCAGAGAGAGGAGAAGACAGAAGGCATCAAGTGAGAGAGGAAATTACAGAATGTCATCCAGAGGGAAGAGAAAAGAAGTTCACCCAGAGAGAGGAGAAGACAGAAGGGCATCTAGAGGGAGGAGAGGAGAGAAAGTCATAAAAAGAGAGGAGAGGACAGAAAGGCATCAAGAGGGAGAAAAGAACAGAAGGGCATGCAGAGAGGAAAAAAACAGAAGGGCATCCAGAAATAGGAGAGTACAGAAGGTAATCCAGAAAGAGAAGACAAAAGAATGTCATCGAGAGTGACAAAAAGACAGGAGGGCATCCAGAGAGAGGAGATGACAGAAGGGCATCCAAAGAGAAGAGAACAGAAGGGCATCCAGAGAGAACAGAAGACAAAACTGCATCTAGACAGTTGAGAGGACAGAAAGGAATGTAGAGAGAGGACAAGACAGAAGGGCCTACATAGATAGGTGAAAACAAAAGGGCATTCAGAGAGAGAGGAGAAGACAGAAGGGCATCCAAAGAGATGACTGGACAGAAGAGCATCCGGTGATTGGAGAGATCAGAAGGGCATCAAGAGAGGAGAGAACAGAATGGCTTCCAGAGAGAGGAGAGATCAGAAGGGCATGTAGAGAGAGAAGAAGACAGAAGGGCATCCAAAATAGGTGAAAAAGAAGGGCATCCAGAGAGAGTTGAAGACCGAAGGGCATCTAGAAGAGAGGAGACAACAAAAGGTCATT
>NW_023045875.1:43390-120895 GCF_011762505.2 Arvicanthis niloticus
TCCATACCTAAGATACTTAAGACTGATAACAGCCCTGAATATAGCAGTGCCTCCTTCAAACAGTTCTGTGCCCAGCTTAATATTAAACATGTTACTGGTATCCCATATAAACCCCAAGGACAGGGCATTGTAGAAAGGGCACATCAGACCTTAAAGAACATGATCTTAAAATTACAACATTCAAGGGGCATTTTATACCCCCAAAAGAGGAATCATAAAATTTTGTTAAATCATGCACTATTCGTTCTCAATTTTTTGACCCTTGATGAAAAAGGAAAGTCTGCAGCAGACAGATTCTGGCACCCTACTACAGCAGACTCCTATGCCAAAGTCATGTGGAAAGATCCATTGACATATAAGTGGAATGGTCCTGATATAGTCCTTATCTGGGGAAAAGGACACATGTGCATATATGATTCCAAGGAACAAAATGCCAGATGGCTATCAGAAAGACTGGTGAAGTTGGCTAACTCTACCCCAGGGATACCCCCTAAGAATAGTTCTTAACTGTGCTTCCTTTCAGAAAAATTCATCCAGTTGCCTTGCTCCTCCTGCTCCTCCTGCTCACACTTCAGATTTATCCAAATGTGAGTATCAAACCCCAGCATTCCCCATACCAGATTTATAATTTTACTTGGGTCATAATAAACCAGGAAGGAGACATTGTTAATTCCAGCTCTTCACTTGGAACCCAGCCTTCATGGCCCTCTCTGGAGATGGATCTTTGTGCTCTTGCCCTGGGAGCCAGTGCAGACTGGGGAACCCCCTCCCATTATTGGCCCCAAAATCGGCTGGTTGATGCACCTAACCCCAATTATGATGGCCACCTTATAGGATGTAATTCCTATGATAGGATAGTCTCCTTGGCCAATGATCCATCTGGCCTCTACGTATGCCCTGGGCCCACCCAGCGTGGTCGCTCTCAATATTATAAATGTGGCCATAGCTCTGATTATTATTGTGCATCTTGGGGCTGTGAAACCACAAGAGATGCATATTGGAGACCCCACTCCTCCTGGGATTATATCAACTTAAGGAGAAAGTTTCTACCTACATATTTAAAGGATAAACTAGGTATTAAGACCGCCCAACAATTTAGATCCTGGTTTCAGTTCAAATGGCGTTTCTCTCTTCTTATATTTTTTATGGATGTAGGGAGGAGTAAAGACTGGACAGTCCAAGGATATGAATGGGGCCTACGTCTAAGAGAGTGCCCGACCTTTACACTTACCTGCTTGGACCCGAGACTCATCTTTAGAATTAAGCTCCTTAAGAGTATCCCTAATAAAAATGTTGCTGCTGTGGGTCCTAATCCTGCCATACAGCACATTCAGCCACCAGCCAAGCCTGTCCCCAGGCCTGGAATTACTGCTACAGCCATTTTACCTCTCCCCACCTTCCCACAGGTTACCTCATTTCAGCCCACTATACCTGCGGGCCCTCCTAGCTCTGCGGACTTTATTATTTCTCTGGCAAATGCCTCCCTTGAAGCTATTCATAATACCAGTGAATATCAATATCAAGAATATTGGATTTGTTTTTCGCCTACTCCCTCTTTTTATGAGGGTATAGCTGTTTTTTACCCCTCCCTCCTTTTCTGATAATAGCATTTTGTTATTATGGGCTACTTCACCTGAGGAAGGTCTCACTATTAGTTCCATCTCGGGCATAGGCCTCTGCCTTTTGGGGCCCTCTATGCTTCCCCCCCCCCAGATTTGGTCCCTATTTGTAATCAGACATTGATTTTAAATAATACCTTTTTATATACCATAGGATCAATGGTACCTATTTTGCCTGTGCCACTGGATTGACATTATATATTTCCAATTTTGATTTTTTAAAGACCAGAGATTATTGTGTAGTTGTTACCATTCTCCCTCATTTTATATTCACAATTCAGAGTCTTTTCTTAATGTTATGGATCAAGGTCTTTCCCTTAGGATCAAACGAGAGCCTCTGACAGCCCTTACGTTGTCTGTCATATTAGGAATCAGTATAATTGGCGCAGGTATTGGCATTGCTTCTCTAGTTACCTCCAATAATCATTATGCCCAACTTCAGTCTCTTGTTGATAAAGATTTAAATAAGTTGAAAGAATGGATACAAGACCTTAAGGACTCTGTGGCTTCTCTTTCTGAGGTGGTGTTACAGAACAGGAGAGGACTTGACCTTGTCTTCTTTAAGGAAGAAGGTCTCTGTGTAGCCCTCAGAGAAGAATGTTGCTTTTACTCGGATAAGACAGGCCTTGTCCAAAATAGCCTGGACAAAGTCAAAAAGAGTTTAGAGGAATGAAAAAGAGCCAGAGAACAAGAGTCATGGTATCAAAATTGGTTCTCAACTTCACCTTGGCTTACTAACCTATTGCCTAGTTTACTAGGACCCTTTATTGGTATTTTATTGCTTCTGTCTTTTGGCCCTTGGGCTCTTAACTGTCTCACAAGTTTTGTTAAGAACCAGATTGATGCTGCCATCAAGAAGCCAGTTGAAGTTCATTACCATCAACTGAAGAATGAAGGAAATCCATAAGTGATTCTGCCAGAGACAGGCGCAGCTGCCAGCCACCCTGCTTTCCCCTATGGCTGACCCCTAGATTTCCACACCCTCAAGAAAGGTTCTTGGCATGCATTGCTCTGCCCTTGTTTCTCTCGCTAGGGAGACTGGCCCCTTGATACCCTGACAAAAATTGGCTCCTTCCTAAACTAAGGCCTGCCTTTGATGTGGCCCTCTAATATCTGGGAGTCTTACATTATGACAATATTACACCCCAAATAACAAATTGCTGATAAACTAGGCATTCACACAGAGATGTGTGAGAGAGAACAGAAGGGAATCTAGAGAGAAGAGAAGGCAGAAGGATATCCATAGTGAGGAGAAAATTGTCAGGCATCCAGAGAGAGGAGAAGACAGAAGGGTATTAGGAGAGATGAGAAAACAGAAGGGGATAAGGAGAGAGGAGAAGGCAGAAGGGCATCCAGAGAGAGGAGAGGACAATAAAGCTTCCAGAGAGGAGAGCACAGAAGGCATTCAGAGAGAATAGAGGACAGAAGAACTTCCAGAGAGCAGAGAAGACGGAAGGGAATCGAGGAAGAGTAGAGAATAGAACGGTATCCAGAGAGTGGAGAAAACAGAAAAACATCCAGAGATAGGAGAGAACATAAGGGCATCCAAGAGGATAGAGGACAGAAGGGCATGTAGAGAGAGTAGAGAACAGAAGGGTATCCAGAGAGAGGAGAGGACAGAAGGGCATCCAGAGGGAGGAGAGGACAGAAGGGCATCCAGAGAGAGAAGAGAACAGAAGGGCATCCAGAGAGAGGAGTGTGAAGAAGGGCAACCAGAGAGAGGAGAGGACAGAAGGGATCTAGAGAGAGGAGAGAACAGAAAGCCATCCAGAGAGAAGAGAAGACAGAAGGGCATCTATGGAGAGGAGAGGAAAGAAGGGCATCAAGAGAGAGGAGAGAACAGAAGGGCATCAAGAGAGAGAAGACAGAATCACATCTAAAGGGTGGGGAGAAGAGAAGGGCATCCAGAGCGCAGAGACGACAGAAGTGCATCCAGGGAGAGTAGAGAATAGAATGGTATCCAGAGAGCAGAGAACACAGAAGAACATCCAGAGATAGGAGAGAACATAAGGGCATCCAGAGAGAATAGAGGACAGAAGGGCATGTAGAGAGAGTAGAGTACAGAAAGGTATCCAGAAAGAGGAGAAGACAGATGGGCATCGGGAGATAGGAGAAGAAGGAAGGGCTTCAAGAGAGAGGAGTTGAGAGAATGGCCTCCAGAGAGAAGAGAGAAAAGAAGGGCATCCAGAGAGAGGAGAGTTCAGAAGGGCATCCACAGAAAAGAATAAAGAAGGCCATACAGAGAGAGGAGAAGACAGAAGGGCATCTAGATAGAGGAGAGGACAGAAGGGCATCTAGAGAGAGGAGAGAACAGAAGGGCATCCAGAGAAGGAAAAGACAGAGAGAATCTAGAGAGAGAAGAGAACAGAAGGGCATTTTGATAGAGGAGAAGACAAAAGGGCATCCAGAGAGAGTAGAGGATAGAACTGCATCCAGAGAGAGGAGAAGACAGAAGGGCATCCAGAGAGAGGAGAGAACAGAAGGGCATCCAGCGAAAAGAGTAAAGAAGTCCCTACAGAGAGAGGAGAAGACAGAAGGACATCTAGATAGAGAAGAGAACAGAAGGGCATCTAGAGAGAGGAGAGAAAAGAAGGGCATCCAGAGACAGGAGAAGACAAAAGGGAATCCAGAGAGAGGAAAGGACAGAATGGATTCCTGATAGAGGAGAGAGCAGAAGGGCATCCAAAGAGAGGAGAAGACAGAAGGGCATCCTCAGAGCGGAGAGAAAAGAAGGGCATCCAGAAAGAGGAGAGAACAGAAGGACATCCAGAGAGAGGAGAGAGCAGAATGATATCCTGAAAGAGGAGAAGACAGTAGGGCATCCGGAGAGAGGAGAAAACAGAAGGGAATCCAGAGAGAAGAGAGAGCAGAAGGGCATCCAGAGAGATGAGAGAACAGTGAGGCATCCAGAGAGAATAGAGGACAGAAGGTCATCTAAAGAGAGGAAGAAGTGAAGAACATCCAGAGAGAGGAGAAGACAAAAAGGGAATCCAGAGAGAGGAGAGAACAGAAGGGCATCCAGATCAAGGAGAGGACAGAAGGGATCCAGAGAGAGGAGAGAACAGAAAGCCATCCAGAGAGAGGAGAAGACAGAAGAGCATCCATGGAGAAGAGAAGTCAGAAGGGCATCCAAAGAGAGGAGAGAAGAGAAGAGAAGAGAAGAGAAGAGAAGGGCATCGAGAAAGGATAAGACAGAAACACATCCATAGCGAGTGGAGAACGGAAGGGCATCCAGAGTGCAGAGAAGACAAAAGGGCATCCAGAGAGAGGAGAGGACAGAAAAGCATCCAGAGAGAGAAGAGCACAGAAGGGAATCCAGAGAGAATAGAGGATAGAAGGGCATTTAGAGATAGGAGAGAAGAGATGGGCATCCACCTAGAGAAGACCAAAAGGGAATCCAGAGAGAGGAGAAAACAGAAGAGCATCCAGAGAGAGGAGAGGACAGAAGGGCATCCAGAGAGAGAAGAGCACCGAAGGGCATCCAGAGAGAGGAGTGTGAATAAGGGCATCCATAAAGGGGAGAGAACAGAAGGGATCCAGATACAGGAGGGACCAGAAAGCCATCCAGAGAGAGGAGAAGACAGAAGGGCATCCATGGAGAGGAGAGGACAGAAGGGCATCCAGAGAGAGGAGAGAACATAAGGGCATCCAGAGAGAGGAGAAGACAGAAACACATCTACAGGGACGGGAGAAGAGAAGGGCATCCAGAGCGCAGAGAAGACAGAAGTGCATCCAGGGAGAGTATAGAATAGAACTTTATCCAGAAATCGGAGAAGACGAAAGAACATCCAGAGATAGGAGAGAACATAAGGGCATCCAGAGAAACTAGAGACAGAAGGGCATGTAGAGAGAGTAGAGAACAGAAAGGTATCCAGAAAGAGGAGAAGACAGAAGGGCATCGGGAGGTAGGAGAAGACAGAAGGGCTTCCAGAGAGAGGAGTTGAGAGAATGGCCTCCAGAGAGAAGAGAGAAAAGAAGGGCATCCAGAGAGAGGAGAGGTCAAAAGGGCATCCACAGAAAAGAGTAAAGAAGGGCATCCATAGAGAGGAGAAGACACAAGGGCATCTAGATAGAAGAGAGAACAGAGGGGCATCTAGAGAGAGGAGAGAACAGCAGGGAATCCAGAGAGAGGAGAGGATCGATTGGCATCCAGATAGACGAGAAGACAGAAGGGAATCCAGAGAGAGGAGAGAACAGAAAGGCATCCAGAGAGAGGAGAGAGCAGAAGGGCATCCAGAAAGAGGAGAGAACAAAAGGGCAACAAGAAAGAGGAGAAGACAGAAGGGAATCCAGAGAGAGGAGAGAACAGAAGGGCGTCCAGAGAGAGGATAGAGCAGAAGGGCATCCTGAGAGAGGAGAAGACAGTAGGGCATTTGGAGAGAGGAAAGAACAGAAGGGCATCCAGAGAAAGGAGAGAGCAGAAGGGCATCCAGAAAGACCAGAAGACAGAAGAGCATCCGGAGAGAGGAGAGAACAGAAGAGCATCCAGAGAGAGGAGAGACCAGAAGGACATTCAGCAAGAGTAGAAGACAGAAGGGAAGAGGAAGAGATGAGAAAAAAGAAGGGCATAGGAAGAGAGGAGTAGACAGAAGAGCATTCATAGGAAGGGAGGACAGAAGGGCATCCAGCGGGAGGAGAAGACAGAAGGGCATCCAGAGAGAGGAGAGGGAAGAAGGGAATCCTGAGAGAGGAGAGAACAAAGGACATCCAAAGAGAGCAGAAGCCTGAAGGGCTTCCATAGAGAGGAATGGACTAAAGGGCATTCAGAGATAGGAGAAGACAGAAGGGCATCCGGAGAAAGGAGAGAATAGAAGGGCATCCAGAGAGAGGAGAAGACAGAATTCAATCCACAGAGAGGAGAGAACAGAAGGGCATCCAGAGTGAGGAGAGAGCAGAAGGGCATCAGGAGAGAGGAGAAGACAGAAGGGCATCCCGAGATAGGAGAGAACAGAAGGGCATCCAGAAATAGTAGAGCTCAGAATGGCATCCAGTGTGAGGAGAAGATAGAAGGGAATCTAGAGAGTGGAGAGAACATAAGGGCATCCAGAGAGAGGAGAAGACAGTAGGACATCCGGAGAGATTAGAGAAGAGAAGGGCATCCAGAGAGAGGAGAGAGCAGAAGGGCATCCAGAGAGAGAAGAAGACAGAAGGGCATCCAGAGAGAGGAGAAAACATAAGGTCATCCAGAAAAAAGAGAAGACAAAAGAGAAGCCGGAGAGAAGAGAACAGAAGTGCATCCAGAGAGAGGAGAAGACAGAAGGGCATCCAGAGAGAGGAGAGAAAAGAAGGGCATCCAGAGAGAGGAGAAGACTGAAACACCTCCACAGAGAGGGGAGAACAGAAGGGCATCCAGAGTTGCAGAGAAGACAGAAGGGAATCCAGGAAGAGTAGAGCATAGAACGATATCCAGAGAGCCGAGAAGACAGAAGAACCTCCAGAGAGAGGAGACAACATAAGGGCATCCAGAGATAATAGGGAATAGAAGGGCATGTAGAATGAGCAGAGAACAGAAAGGTATCCAGAAAGAAGAGAAGACAGAAGGGGATCAGGAGTTAGGAGCAAATAGAAGGGCATCCAGAGAGAGTAGAGGACAGAATGGCCTCCAGAGAATAGAGAGAAAAGAAGGGCATCCATAGAGAGGAGAGGACAGAAGGGCATCCACAGAAAAGAGTAAAGAAGGCCATACAGAGAGAGGATAAAACGAAGGGCATCTAAATAGAAGAGAGAACAGAAGGTCATCTAGAGAGTGGAGAGAACAGAAGGGAATCCAGAGAGGGGAAAAGACAGGAGGGCTTCCAGAGAGAGGGGAGAAGAGTAGGGCATCCAGAAAGAGGAGAAGAGAGAAGGAATCTAGATGGAGAAGAGGACAGATGGGTATCTGAAGAGAGGAGAGAACATAAGGGCATCCAGAAAAAAGAGAGAACAGAAGGGCATCCAGATAGAGGAGAGAAAATAAGCACACCCAGAAAAAGGAGAGAATAGAGGGGAAATCAGAGAATGAGAAGACAATAATATATCCAAAGAGAGGAGAGAACAGAAGGTCATGTGATGAGACGAAAAGTCAGAAGGGCATCCAGAGAGAGGAGAGGACAAAAGGGCATCTGGAAATAGAAGAGAACAGAAGGGCATCCAGAGAAAGGAGAGAACAGAAGTGAATCCAGAGAGAGGGGAAGACAGAAGGGCATTCAGAGAGAGAAGAAAGCAGAAGGGCATCCAAAGAAAGGAGAAGAGAGAAGAGCATACAGTGAGAGGAGAGGACAGATGGGCATCCAGAGAGATGAGACAGCAGAAGGGCATCCAGAAAAAGGAGAGGATAGAAGGGCATGCAGTGAGAGGAGAGGACAGAAGGGCATTCAGAGAGAGGAGGGAGAAGGGCATTCAGACAGAGGAGAAGACAGAAGGTAATCAAAAGAAAGGAGAGAACAGAAGGACATTCAGAGAGAGGAGAAGAAAGAAGGGCATCAAGACAGAGGAGAGAACAGAAGCGCATCCAGAAAGAGGAGAGAACAGAAGGGAATCCGGAGAAGGAGAAGACAGAAATGTATGCAAAGAGAGGAGAGAACAGAAGGTCATGCTAAGACAGGAAAAGTCCGAAGGGCATCCAGAGAGAGGAGAGGACAAAAAGGCATCTGAAAACAGAAGAGAACAGAAGGGCATCCAGAGAGGAGAGAACAGAAGGGCATCCAGAGAGAGGAGAGGACAGAAGGGCATCCAGAGAAAAAAGAGAACAGAAGTGAATCCATAGAGAAGAGAGGACAGATGGGCATCCAGAGAGATGAGAGAGCAGAAGGGCATCCAGAAAGAGGAGAGGACAGAAGGGCATGCAGAGAGAGGAGAGAACAGAAGGGCATTCAGAAAGAGGAGAGAGCAGAAGGGCATTCAGAGAGAGGAGAAGAAAGAATTGAATCCAAAGAAAAGAGAGAACAGAAGGGCATTCAGAGAGAGGAGAAGAAAGAAGAGCATCCGGAGAGAAGAGAGAACAGATGGGCATCCAGAGAGTGGAGAAGACAGAAGGGCATCATGAAAAAGAGGACAGAATGTCATACTGATAGAGGAGAGAATAGAAGGCATCTCAAGAGAGGAGAAAACAGAAGGGCATCCATAGAGAGGAGAGGACAGAAGGGCATCCGGAGAGAGGACCGAACAGAAGGGCATATAGAGAGAAGATAACAATAGAGAATCCAGAAAGAGCAGGAGACAGAAGGGCATACTGGAGATCAGAGAATAGAAGGGCATCCAGCGGGAGGAGAACACAGAAGGGCATCTGGGGAGAGGAGAGGACAGAAGAGAATCCAGAAAGAGGAGAGAAGAGAAGGGCATCCAGAGAGAGCAGAAGACTAAAGGACATTTAGAGAAAGAAGAGGATAGAAGGGCATATAGAGAGAGGAGGAGACAGAAGGATATCCAGGATGAGGAGAGAATTGAAGGGCATCCAGAAAGAGGAGAAAACAGAGGGGCGTCCAGAGAGAGGAGAGAATAGAAGACCATCCAGAAAGAGGTGAAGAGAGAAGGCATCCAGATGGAGAAGAGGACAGACGGGCATCCAGAGAGAGGAGAGGACAGAAGGGCATCTAGAGAAAGCAGAGAAAAGTAGGGCATCCAGAAAGAGGAGAAGATAGAAGGGCATCCAGAGATAGGGCAGACAGAAGGGCATCCACAGAAAAGAGAACAGGAGGCCATCCAGGCGGAGGAGAAGAAAGAAGGGCATCTGGGTTGAGGAGAGAACAGAAGTGAATCCAGAGAGAGCGGAAGACAGGATGGCATTCAGAGAGAGGAGAAGACAAAAGGGAATCCAGAGAGAGGAGAGAACAGAAGTGCATCCAGAGTGATGAGAGTACAGGAGAGCATCCATAGAGAGAATAGAACAGAAAGGCAGCCAGAGAGATTAGAGGACAGAAGGGATCCAGAGAGCAGAGAGGACAGAATTGCACCAAGAGCGAGGAAAGGACAGAAGGGCATCCAGAGAGAACAAGAGGACAGAAGGGCACCCAGAGAGAACAGAGGACAGAAAGGCATCCAGAGATAGGAGTGACCAGAAATACATCCAAAGAGAGGAGAAGACAGAAGGTCATCCAGAGATAGGTGAGCACAGAAGTGCATCCAGAGAGAAGAGAACAGAAGGGCATCCAAAGAGAGGAGAATCCCAATGGGCATTCAGGGAAAGCAGTAGACAGAAGGTCATCCAGAGAGACCAGAGAACAGAAAGGCAACCAGAGAGATTAGAGGACAGAAGTGATCCAGAGAGAGGAGAGGACAGAAGAACATCCAGAGAGAGGAAGGACAGAAGGGCATCCAGAGAGAGGAGAGGACAGCAGGACATCCAGAGAGGGGAGAGGACAGAAGGGCATCCAGAGAGAGGAGAGTAAAGAAGGGCATACAGAGAGAGGAGAGAACAGAAGGGCATCCAGGGAGAGAAGTGAACTGAAGGGTATCCAGAGAGAGGAGAGGACAGAAGGGCACCTAGAGAGATCAGAGAATACACAGACATCCAGAGAGAGGAGAAGACAGAAGGGCATCGGTAGAGAGGACAGAACATAATGGCACCCAGGGAGAAGAGAGGACAGAATGGCATCTACAGAGAGGGTAGAACAGAAGAGTATTGAGAAAGAGGAGAGAACAGAAGGGCATCCAGAGACAGGAGAGAACAGAAGGGTATCCAGAGAGAGGAGAGAACTGAAAGGCATCCAGAGAGACGAGAGGACAGAAGGGCATCCAGACAGAGGAGAAGACAGAAGGGCATCGGTAGAGAGGACAGAACAGAATGGCACCCAGATAGAAGAGAGGACAGAATGGCATCTACAGAGAGGGTAGAACAGAAGAGCATCTTGAGAGAGGAGAGTACAGAAGGGCATCCAGAGAGAGGAGAGAACAGAAGGGTATCCAGAGAGAGGAGAGAACTGAAAGGCATCCAGAGAGACGAGAGGACAGAAGGGCATCCAGACAGAGGAGAAGACAGAAGGGCATCGGTAGAGAGGACAGAACAGAATGGCACCCAGATAGAAGAGAGGACAGAATGGCATCTACAGAGAGGGTAGAACAGAAGAGCATCGAGAGAGAGGAGAGTACAGAAGGGCATCCAGAGAGAGGAGAGAACAGGAGGGTATCCAGAGAGAGGAGAGAACTGAAAGGCATCCAGAGAGACGAGAGGACAGAAGGGCATCCAGACAGAGGAGAAGACAGAAGGGCATCCAGAGAGAAGAGATGACAGAAGGGAATCCAGAGATAGGAGAAGACAGAAGGGCATCCAGAGAGAGGAGAGCACAGAAGGGTATGCAAAGAGATGAGAGAACAGAAGGGCATAAATAGAGAATAGAGGGAGAAGGGCATCTAGAGAGAGGAGAGAAGAGAAGGGCATAGAGAGAGAGAAGACAAAAAGAGAATGCAGAGATAGGAGAGAAACGAAGGGCATCCAGAGGGAGAAGTGGACAGAAGCGCATCTGGAGAGGGGAGAGGACAGATGGGCATCCAGAAAAAAAGAGAGAACAGAATTGCATCCAGAGTGAGGAGTGTACATAAGGACATTCTGAGAGAGGAGAGAGCAGATGGGCATCCAGAGAGAGGAGAAGATAGAAGGGAATCCAAAGGTACGAGAGAACAGAAGGGTATACAGAGAGAGGAGAAGACAGAAGGGCAACCAGAGAGAGGAGAGAACAGAAGCGCATCCAGAAAGAGGAGAGAAAAAAAGGGAATCCAGAGAATGAGAAGACAGAACTGTATCCAAATAGAGGAGAGAACAGAAGGTCATTCAAAGAGAGGAAATGTCAGAAGGTCATCCAGAGAGAGGAGGACAAAAGGGCTTCTCGAAATAGAAGAGAACAGAAGGGCATCCAGAGATGAGAGAAGAGAAGGGTATCCAGAGAGAGGAGAGGACAGAAGGGCATCCAGAGAGTGGAGAGAACAGAAGGGCATCCAGAGAGAGGAGAGAACAGAAGGTCATCTAGAGAGAGGTGAAAACAGAAGGGCATCCAGAGGGAGGAGGGGAAGGAAGGGCATCAAGAGAAAGGAGAGAAAAGAAGTGAATCCAGAGAGAGGAGAGGACAGATGGGCATCCATAGAGATGAGAGAGCAGAAGAGCATCCAGAAAGAGGAGAGGACAGAAGGGTATTCAGAGAGAGAAGAAAGAATTGAATCCAAAGAAAAGAGAGAACAGAAGGGCATTCAGAGAGAGGAGAAGAAAGAAGAGCATCCGGAGAGAAGAGAGAACAGATGGGCATCCAGAGAGTGGAGAAGACAGAAGGGCATCATGAAAAAGAGGACAGAATGTCATACTGATAGAGGAGAGAATAGAAGGCATCCCAAGAGAGGAGAAAACAGAAGGGCATCCATAGAGAGGAGAGGACAGAAGGGCATCCGGAGAGAAGACAGAACAGAAGGGCATATAGAGAGAAGATAACAATAGAGAATCCAGAAAGAGCAGAAGACAGAAGGGCATACTGGAGATCAGAGAATAGAAGGGCATCCAGCGGGAGGAGAACACAGAAGGGCATCTGGGGAGAGGAGAGGACAGAAGAGAATCCAGAAAGAGGAGAGAAGAGAAGGGCATCCAGAGAGAGCAGAAGACTAAAGGACATTTAGAGAAAGAAGAGGATAGAAGGGCATATAGAGAGAGGAGGAGACAGAAGGGTATCCAGGATGAGGAGAGCATTGAAGGGCATCCAGAAAGAGGAGAAAACAGAGGGGCGTCCAGAGAGAGGAGAGAATAGAAGACCATCCAGAAAGAGGTGAAGAGAGAAGGCATCCAGATGGAGAAGAGGACAGACGGGCATCCAGAGAGAGGAGAGGACAGAAAGGCATCCAGAGAGAAAAGAGAAGAGAAGGGCATCCAGAGAGAGGAGAGGACAGAAGGGCATCTAGAGAAAGCAGAGAAAAGTAGGGCATCCAGAAAGAGGAGAAGATAGAAGGGCATCCAGAGATAGGGCAGACAGAAAGGCATCCACAGAAAAGAAAACAGGAGGCCATCCAGGCGGAGGAGAAGAAAGAAGGGCATCTGGGTTGAGGAGAGAACAGAAGTGAATCCAGAGAGAGCGGAAGACAGGATGGCATTCAGAGAGAGGAGAAGACAAAAGGGAATCCAGAGAGAGGAGAGAACAGAAGTGCATCCAGAGTGATGAGAGTACAGGAGAGCATCCATAGAGAGAATAGAACAGAAAGGCAGCCAGAGAGATTAGAGGACAGAAGGGATCCAGAGAGCAGAGAGGACAGAATGGCACCAAGAGCAAGGAAAGGACAGAAGGGCATCCAGAGAGACAAGAGGACAGAAGGGCACCCAGAGAGAACAGAGGACAGAAAGGCATCCAGAGATAGGAGTGACCAGAAATACATCCAAAGAGAGGAGAAGACAGAAGGTCATCCAGAGATAGGTGAGCACAGAAGTGCATCCAGAGAGAAGAGAACAGAAGGGCATCCAAAGAGAGGAGAATCCCAATGGGCATTCAGGGAAAGCAGTAGACAGAAGGTCATCCAGAGAGACCAGAGAACAGAAAGGCAACCAGAGAGATTAGAGGACAGAAGTGATCCAGAGAGAGGAGAGGACAGCAGGACATCCAGAGAGAGGAGAGGACAGAAGGGCATCCAGAGAGAGGAGAGTAAAGAAGGGCATACAGAGAGAGGAGAGAACAGAAGGGTATCCAGAGAGAGGAGAGAACTGAAAGGCATCCAGAGAGACAAGAGGACAGAAGGGCATCCAGACAGAGGAGAAGACAGAAGGGCATCCAGAGAGAGGAGAGCACAGAAGGGTGTGCAAAGAGATGAGAGAACAGAAGGGCATAAATAGAGAATAGAGGGCAGAAGGGCATCTAGAGAGAGGAGAGTAGAGAAGGGCATAGAGAGAGAGAAGACAAAAAGAGAATGCAGAGATAGGAGAGAAACGAAGGGCATCCAGAGGGAGAAGTGGACAGAATCGCATCAGGAGAGGGGAGAGGACAGATGGGCATCCAGAAAAAAAGAGAGAACAGAATGGCATCCAGAGTGAGGAGTGTACATAAGGACATTCAGAGAGAGGAGAGAGCAGATGGGCATCCAGAGAGAGGAGAAGATAGAAGGGAATCCAAAGGTACGAGAGAACAGAAGGGTATACAGAGAGAGGAGAAGACAGAAGGGCAACCAGAGAGAGGAGAGAACAGAAGCGCATCTAGAAAGAGGAGAGAAAAAAAGGGAATCCAGAGAATGAGAAGACAGAACTGTATCCAAAGAGAGGAGAGAACAGAAGGTCATGCAAAGAGAGGAAATGTCAGAAGGTCATCCAGAGAGAGGAGGACAAAAGGGCTTCTCGAAATAGAAGAGAACAGAAGGGCATCCATAGATGAGAGAAGTGAAGGGTATCCAGAGAGAGGAGAGGACAGAAGGGCATCCAGAGAGTGGAGAGAACAGAAGGGCATCCAGAGAGAGGAGAGAACAGAAGGTCATCTAGAGAGAGGTGAAAACAGAAGGGCATCCAGAGGGAGGAGGGGAAGGAAGGGCATCAAGAGAAAGGAGAGAAAATAAGTGAATCTAGAGAGAGGAGAGGACAGATGGGCATCCATAGAGATGAGAGAGCAGAAGAGCATCCAGAAAGAGGAGAGGACAGAAGGGCATGCATAGAGAGGAAAGAACAGAAGGGCATTCAGAAAGAGGAGAGAGCAGAAGGACATTCAGAGAGAGGAGAAGACAGAAGGGAATCCAAAGAAAGGAGAGAACAGAAGGGCAGAGGGAGGAGAAGAAAGAAGGGAATCCGGAGAGAAGAGAGAACAGATGGGCATCCAGAGATTGGAGAAGACAGAAGGGCATCATGAAAAAGAGGACAGAATGTCATACTGATAGAGGAGAGAACAGAAGAGCATCCCAAGAGAGGAGAATACAGAAGGGCATCCATAGAGAGGAGAGGAGAGAAGGGCATCTGGAGAGGGGAAAGAACAGAAGGGCATATAGAGACAAGAGAACAGTTGAGACTCCAGAAAGAGCAGAAGGCAGAAGGGCCTCCTGGAGATGAGAGAATAGAAGGGCATCCAGCGGGAGGAGAACGCAGAAGGACATCCGGAGAGAGGAGAGGACAGAAGGGCATCTAGAGAGAAGAGAGAACAGAATTGAATCCAGAAAGAGAAGAGAATAGAAGGGCATCCAGAGAGAGCAGAAGACTAAAGAACATTTAGAGAAAGAAGAGGATAGAAGGGCATATAGAGAGAGGAGAAGACAGAAGGGTATCCAGGATGAGGAGAGAATTGAAGGGCATCCAGAAAGAGGAGAAAACAAAAGGGCTTCCAAAGAGAGGAGAGAACAGAAGAGTATCCAGCAAGAGGGGAAGAGAGAAGGCATCCAGATGGAGAAGAGGACAGATGGGCATCCAGAGAGAGGAAAGGACAGAAGGGCATCCAGGGAGAAAATAGAAGAGAAGGGCATCCAGAGAAAGGAGAGAACAGAAGTGAATCCATAGTTAAGAGAGGACAGATGGGCATCCAGAGACATGAGAGAGCATAAGGGCATCCAGAATGAGGAGAGGACAGAAGGGAATGCAGAGAGAGGAGTGAACAGTAGAGCATTCAGAAAGAGGAGAGAGCAGAATGGCTTTCAGAAAGAGGAGAGAACAGAAGGGCATTCAGAGAGAGGAGAAGAAAGAAGGGCATCCAGAGAGAAGAGAGAACAGATGGGCATCCAGAGATTGGAGAAGACAGAAGGGCATGAAGAAAAAGAGGACAGAATGTCATACTGATAGAGGAGAGAACAGAAGGGCATCCCAAGAGAGGAGAAAACAGAAGGGCATCAATAGAGAGCAGAGGACAGAAGGGCATCCGGTGAGTGGAAAGAACAGAAGGGCATATAGAGAGAAGAGAACAGTAGAAAATCCAGAAAGAGCAGAAGGCAGAAGGGCATCCTGGAGATGAGAAAATAGAAGGGCATCCAGCGGGAGGAGAACCCAGAAGTGCATCCGGAAAGAGGAGAGGACACAATGGCATTTCAAGAGAGTTGACAACAGAAGGTCATCCAGAGAGAAGAGAGAACAGAAGAGAATCCAGAAAGAGCAGAGAAGGGCTTCCAAAGAGAGCAGAAGACTGAAGAACACTTAGAGAAAGAAGAGGATAGAAGGGCATATATAGAGAGAAGACAGAAGGGTATCCAGGATGAGGAGAGAATTGAAGGTCATCCAGAAAGAGGAGAAATCAGAAAGGTTTCCAGAGAGAGGAGAAATCAGAAGGGTTTCCAGAGAGAGGAGAGAACAGAAGAGCATCGAGAAAGAGGGGAAGAGAGAAGGCATCTAGCTGGAGAAGAGGACAGACAGATATCCAGAGAGAGGAGAGGACAGAAGGGCATCCAGGGAGAAAAGAGAACAGAAGGGCATCCAGAGAGAGGATACAACAGAAGGGCATCTAGAGAAAGCGGAGAAAAGAAGGGCATCCAGAAAGAGGAGAAGATAGAAGGGCATCCAGAGATAGGGCAGACAGAATGGCATCCACAGAAAAGAGAACAGAAGGCCATCCAGAGGGATGAGAAGACAGAAGGGCATCTGGATAGAGTGGAGAATAGAAGGGCAACTAGAGAGAGAAGAGAACAGAAGGGCATTCAGAGAGAGGAGAGAACAGAAGTGAGTCCAGAGAGAGGAGAAGTCAGAAGGGCATTCAGAGAGAGGAGATAGCAGAAGGGCATCCAGAGAAAGGAGAAGACAGAAGGGAATGCAATGAGAGGAGAGAACAGAAGGACATCCAGAGAGATGAGAGAGCAGAAGGGCATCCAGAAAATGGAGAGGACAGAAGGGCATCCAGAGAGAAGAGGGGACAGAAGGGCACCCGGAGAGAGGAAAGAACAGAAGGGAATCTACGTAGATGAGAACAGTAGAGAATCCAGAGAGATTAGAGGACAGAAGGGCATCCAGGAGAGGAGAGAATAGAAGGGTATCCAGTGAGAAAAGAAGGCAGAAGGGCATCCGGAGAGAGGAGAAGACAGAAGGGTATCCAGGATGAGGAGAGAATTGAAGCGCATCCAGAGAGAGTAGAAGACAGAAGGGCTTCCAGAGAGAGGAGAGAACAGAATGGAATCCTGAAAGAGGAGAAGAGAGAAGGCATCCACATGAAGAAGTGGACAGATAGGCATCCAGAGAGAGAAGGGGACAGAAGGGCATCCAGGGAGAAAAGAGAACAGAAGGGCATGAAGAAGGCAGAGAAGACCGAAGGGCATCTGTATAGAGGAGAGAACAGAACGGCAACTAGAGAAAGGAGAATACAGAAGGGCATACAGAGAGAGGAGAGGACAGAAGTGAAACCAGAGAGAGGAGAAGACAGAAGGGCATTCAGAGAGAGGAGAGAGCAGAAGGGCATCCAGGGAGATGAGAAGACAGAAGGGAATTCAAACAGAGGAGAAAACAGAAGGGCATCAAGGGAGTGGAGAATACAGAAGGGCATAAATAGAGAATAGAGGGCAGAAGGGCATCTAGAGAGAGGAGAGAAGAGAAGGGCATCGAGAGAGAGGAGAAGACAAAAAGGGAATCCAGAGATAGGAGAGAAAAGAAGGGCATCCAGAGAGAGGAGAGAACAGAAGGGTATCCAGAGAGAGGAGAGAACTGAAAGGCATTCAGAGAGAGTAGAAGACAGAAGGGCTTCCAGAGAGAGGAGAGAACAGAATGGAATCCGGAAAGAGGAGAAGAGAGAAGGCATCCACATGAAGAAGTGGACAGACAGGCATCCAGAGAGAGGAGTGGAAAGAAGGGCATACAGGGAGAAAAGAGAACAGAAGGGCATGAAGAGGGCAGAGAAGACAGAAGGGCATCTGGATAAAGGAGAGAACAGAAGGGCAACTAGAGATAGGAGAATACAGAGAGAGGAGAGGACAGAAGTGAATCCAGAGAGAGGAGAAGACAGAAGGGCATTCAGAGAGAGGAGAGAGCAGAAAGGCATCCAGGGAGAGGAGAAGACAGAAGAGAATTCAAACAGAGGAGAAAACAGAGAGGGTAGAACAGAAGAGCATCAAGAGAGCAGAGAGAACAGAAGGGCATCCAAATAGAGGAGAGGACAGAAGGGCATCCAGAGAAAGGAGAGAACAGAATGGTTTCCGGAGAGAGGAGAAGACAGAAGGGCATCCAGAGAGAGGAGAAGACAGAAGGGCATCCAGAAATAGGAGAGGACAGAAGGGCATCCAGAGAGAGGAGAGCACAGAAGGGTATCCAAAGAGATGAGAGAACAGAAGGGCATTAATAGAGAATAGAGGGCAGAAGGGCAACTAGAGAGAGGACAGAAGAGAAGGGCATCGAGAGAGAGGAGAAGACAAAAAGGGAATCCAGAGATAGGAGAGAAAAGAAGGGCATCCAGAGAGAGGAGAGAACAGAAGGGTATCCAGGGAGAGGAGAGAACTGAAAGGCATCCAGAGAGAGGAGAGTAAGAAGGGAATACAGAGAGAGGATATTAGAGAAGGTTATCCAGAGGGAGGAGAGCACAGAAGGTTATCCGAAGAGATGGGAGAACAGAAGGGCATAAATAGAGAATAGAGGACAGAAGGGCATCGAGAGAGAGGAAAAGACAAAAAGGGAATCCAGAGATAGGAGAGAAAAAAGGGCATCCAGAGAGAGACGTGGACAGAAGGGCATCCGGAGAGGGGAGAGGACAGATGGGCATCAAAAAAAAGGAAAGAACAGAAGGGCATCCAGAGAGAGGAGAAGACAGAAGGCATCTGGATAGAGGAGAAAAAAGAAGGTCATCCAGGGAGAGGAGACAACAGACGGTCATCAAGAGAGACAAAAAGACAGAAGTGCATCCAGAGAAAGGAGAGAGCAGAAGGGCTTCCAGAGAGATGAGAGGACAGAAGTGAATCTAGCGAAAGGAGAGAACAAAAAGGCATGTACTGAGAGGAGAACACAGAAGGATATCCATGTAGAGGGGAAAACAGGACATGCAGAGAGAGAAGACAGAAGGGCATCTCTAGTGAGGAGAGAACAGAAACGCATCCAGAGAGCGTAGAGGAAAAGAGGGCATCCAGAGAAAGAAGAAGACAGAAGAGTATCCAGGGAGAGGAGGGGATACAAGGGCATCCAGAGCGATGAGAGAACAGAAGAGCATCCAGAGAGAGGAGAGGACATAAGGGCATCCAGAGAGATGGGAGAACAGAAGATCTTCCAGAAAAGGAATAAACAGAAGGGCATCCACAGAAATGAGTGATCAGAAGATCATCCAGAGAGAGAAGGGAAAAGAAGGGCATCCTGAGGGATGAGAGGACAGAAGAGAATCTAGAAAGATGAGAGAACACAAGAGCATCCATAGAGAGAAGAGAACAGAGTGGCATCCAGAGAGATGAGAGGAATGAAGGGAATCTAGAGAGCTGAGAGAACAGAAGGGCATGTAGAGAGAGGAGAAGACAGAAGGGCATCCATAGAGAGGTAAAAACAGAAGGGCATCCAGAGAGAGGAGAAGAGAGAAGGGCATCCAGAGAGAGGAGAGGACAGAAGGGCATCGAGTGAGAGGAGAGGACAAATCGGCCTACAGAGAGAGGAGAAGACAGAAAAACATCCAGAAGAGGATAGAACAGAAGTGCATCTAGAGAGTGGAGGAAACACAGGATCATCCAGAGAGAGAAGAGAACATAGGGGCATCCATAGAGGGGAGAAGACAGAGGGCATCCAGAGAGAGAGAAGAGAACAGAAGGGCATTCAGAAAGATGAGATAACAGGAGAGCATCCATAGAGAGAAGAAAACAGAAGGGCAAAGAGTGATATGAGAGGGCAAAAGGGAATCCAGCGAGAGGAGAGAATTGAAGGGCATCCAGAAAGAGGAGAAGACAGAAGGCTAGCCGGAGATAGGAGAGAACAGAAGGACATCTGAAGAGAGGAAAGAACAGAAGGGCATCCAGAGAGAAGATAGGACAGAGAACATCCGGAGACAGCAGAAGACATAAGGGCATCCTGAGAGAGGATATGACAGAAGGGCATCCAGAGAGAGGAGAGGACAGAATGGCATCCAGTGAGAGGAGATAACAGAAGGGCATCTAGAGAGAGGAGACCATAGAAAGATATCCAGAGTGAGGAGAAAATTGTCAGGCATCCAGAGAGAGGAGAAGACTGAAGGGCATAAAGAGAATCGAGAGAACAGAATGGCATCCAGAGAGAGGAGAGGACAGAAGGTCATCAAGAGGGAGGAGAGCACAAAAGGTAATCCAGAGAGACGAGAGAACAGAAGTATATCCAGAGAGAATAGAGGACACAACAGCATCTTGAGAGAGGAGAGAAGAGCAGCGCATCCAGAGAGAGGAGAAGACAAAAAAGGAGTCCAGAGAGAGGAGAGAACAGTAGGGCATCCAGAGAAAGGAGAGGACAGAATGGCATCCAGAGAGAGGAGAGTAAAGAAAGGCATCCAGAGAGAGGAGAGGACAGAAGGGCATCCAGAGAGAGGAGAGTACAGAAGGGATCCAGAGAAAGGAGAGAACCAAAAGCCATCCAGAGAGAGGAGAGGTCAGAAGGGCATCCAGAGAGAGGAGAGGACAGAAGGGCATCCAGAGAGAGGAGAGAACAGAAGGGCATTCATGGAGAGGAGAGGTCATAAGGTCATACACAGAGAGTACAGATCAGAGCGGCATCCAGAGAGTGGAGAAGACAGAAGGGGCTCCAGAGATAGTAGAGAATAGATCGGTATCCAGAGAGCAGAGAAGACAGAAGGGCATACAGAGAAAGAAGACAGAAGGGCATCCAGTGAGAGGACAGAACAGAAAGGCATCAAGAGAGAACAGAGGACAGAAGGACATCCAGAGAGAGGAGAGGACAGAAAGGCATCTAGAGAGAGGAGGGAACAGAAAGGCATGTAGAGAGAGGAGAGGACAGAAGGTCAGCCACAGTTTGGGAAGAACAGAGGATCATCGAGAGAGAGGAGACAACATAAGGGAATCCAAAGATAGGAGAGAATAAAAACGCATCCAGAAAGAGGAGAGAACAGAAGGGCATCCAGAGAGATGAGAGAACAGAAGATATTCTAGAGGGAAAAGAGAACAGAAGGGCAACAAGAGATATGAGAGGACAGAAAAAAATCCAGAGACAGGAGAGGACAGAAGGGCATCCAGAGCGTGGAGAGTACAGAAGGGCATCCAGAGAGAGGTGAGGACAGAAGGGTATCCAGAGAGAGGGGAGGAGAGAAGGGCATCCAGAGAAAGGAGAAAAATGAAGGATATCCATAGAGAGGAGATGACAGAAGGGCATCCAGAGAGAGGAGAGACCAGAAAGGCATCCAGAGTGAGGAGAATAAAGACGGGCATCCACAGAGAGGAAAGAATAGAAGAGCTTCGGACGAGAGGAGAAAACAGGAGGGAATCAAAAAAGAGGAGAGGATAGAAGGGCATCCATAGAGAAGAGAAGACAGAACGGCATCCAGAAAGCGGAGAGGACACAAGGGCATCCAGATGGATGAGAGAACAGAAGATCCTCCAGAGAGAGAAGAGAACAGAATTGCATCCAGAGAAAGGAGAAGACAGAAGGGCATCCCGAGAGAAGAGAGGACAGAAATGGCATCCAGAGAGAGAAGAGGACACAAGGGCATCCAGATAGAAGAGAGAACAGAAGGGCATACAGAAAAAGGAGAGAACAGAAAGGTATCCAGAGAGAGGAGAGAACAGAAGGGCATCCAGAAAGAGGAGAGAATAGAAAGTCATGTAGAGAGAGGAGAAGACAGAAGAGCATCCAGAAAGATGAGAGAACAGAAGAGCATCCAGACAGAGGAGAGGACACAAGGGCATCAACAGATATGAGAGAACTGAAGATTTTGCAGAGAGAGGAGAGAACAGAAGGGCATCCACAGAGATGAGCAAACAAAAGATCAACTAGAGGGATTAGAGTACAGAATAGAATCTAGAGAAAGAATAGAACAGAAGGGCATCCTGAGAGATGATGAGACAGACAGTCATCAAGAGAGAGGAGACAACAGAAGGTCATCCATAGTAACGAAAATAAAGAAGTGCATCCAGAGAGAAAAGGGGACAGAAGGGCATCCAGATAGAGGAGAAGACAGAAGGGCATCCAGAGAGATGAGAGGACAGAAAGGCATGTAGAGGAAGGAGAAGACATAAGGGCATCCATAAATAGGTGAAAACAGAAAGGCATCCAGAGAAAAAAGAAGACAGAAGGACATCCAGAGTGATGACTGTACAGAAGGGCATCCGGAGAGTGGAGAGATCAGAAGGGCATCCAGAAAGAGGGCAAGACAGAAGGGCATCCAGAGAGAGGAGAGGACAGAAGGGCATCAAGAGAGAGAAAGAACAGAAGGGCATCCAGAGAGAGGAGAAGACAGAAGGCATCTGGATAGAGGAGAGAAAAGAAGGTCATCCAGAGAGAGGAGACAACAGATGGTCATCAAGAGAGACAAAAAAAAAACAGAAAAGCATCCAGAGAAAGGAGAGAACAGAAGGGCTTCCAGAGAGATGAGAGGACAGAAGTGAATCTAGTGAAAGGAAAGAACAAAAAGGCATGTACTGAGAGGAGAACACAGAAGGGCATGCATATAGAGGGGAACACAGGACATGCAGAGAGAGAAGACAGAAGGGCATCTGTAGTGAGGAGAGAACAGAAACACATCCAGAGAAAGTAGAGGACAAGAGGACATCCAAAGAAAGGAGAAGACAGAAGAGTATCCAGGGAGAGGAGGGGACACAAGGGATCCATAGAGATGAGAGAAGAGAAGATCTTCCAGAGAGAGGAGTAAACAGAAGGGCATCCACAGAAATGAGAGATCAGAAGATCATCCAGAGAGAGAGGGGAACAGAAGGGCATCCTGAGGGATGAGAGGACAGAAGAGAATCTAGAGAGATGAGAGAACAGAAGAGCAACGATAGAGAGAAGAGAACAGAGTAGCATCCAGAGAGATGAGAGGAATGAATGGAATCTAGAGAGCTGAGAGAACAGAAGGGCATGTAGAGAGAGGAGAAGACAGAAGGGCATCCATAGAGAGGTAAAAAGAGAAGGGCATTCAGAGAGAGGAGAAGAGAGAAGGGCATCCAGAGAGATGAGATAACAGAAGAGCATCTGGAGAGAGGAGAGTTCCGAAGAGCATCTGGAGAGAGGAGAGTTTCGAAGCTCATCAAGAGAGAGTGGAAGACAGAAGGGAGAAAAGAACATAAGGCCATCAAGAGAGAGGAGAAGACAGAAGGGCATCCGTATGGAGGAGAGAACAGAAGGTCATCCAGAGAGATGAAAAGACAGAAGGCATACAGAAATATGAGAGGACAGAAGGATATCTTTAGAGAGGAGAGAACAGAAGGGCATCTGGAGAAAGGGAGGACAGAAGGGCATGCTGAGACTGGAGAGAACAGAAAATCATCCAGAGAGAGGAGAGAAGAGAAGCACATGAAGAGAGAGGAGCAGGAAGAAGGTCATCCTGATAGAGGAGAGAACAGAAGGGCATCCAAAGAGAGGAGAAGACAGAAGGGCATTGAGTGAAAGGAGAGCACAGAACAGCACACAGAGAGAGGAGAAGACAGAAAAACATCCAGAAGAGGATAGAACACAAGGGCATCTAGAGAGTGGAGGAAACAGAGGATCATCCAGAGAGAGAAGAGAACAGAGGGGCATCCATAGTGGGGAGAAGACAGAGGGCATTCAGAGAGAAGAGAGAACATAAGGGCATTAAACAGATGAGAGAACAGGAGAGCATCCATAGAGAGAAGAGAACAAAAAGGCCAACAGCTATATGAGAGGGCAAAAGGGAATCCAGAGAAAGGAGAGAATAGAAGGCCATCCAGAGAGAGGAGAAGACAGAAGGACATCCGGAGATAGGAGAGAACAGAAGGGCATCCAGAGAGAGGAGAGAACAGAAGGGCATCCAGAGAGAGGATAGGACAGAGAACATCCAGAGACAGGAGAAGACATAAAGGCATCCCGAGAGAGGATATGACAGAAGGGCATCCAGAGAGAAGAGAGTAAATAAGGTCCTCCAGAGAGACGGGAGAACAGAAGGGTATCCACAGAGAGGAGGAGACAGAAGGGCATCCAAAGAGAGGAGAGATCAGAAGGGCATCCAGAGAAAGGAGAAGAAAGAAGGGCATCCGGAGAGAGGAGAAAACAGAAGGGCATCCAGAGAGATGAGAGTACAGGAGAGCATCTATAGTGAGAAGAGGACAGAAGTGCAAAGAGAGAGAGAAGAGGACAGAAGGGAATCAAGAGAGAGGAGAGGATAGAAGGGCATCAAGAGAGAGGAGAGGACAGAATGGCCTCCAGAGAGAAGAGAGAACAGAAGGGCATCCAGAGTGTGGAGAAGACAGAAGGGCATCTGGAGAGAGGAGACAACAGAAGGACATCCAGAGAGAGGAGAGAATAGGAGGGCATCCAGTGAGATGAGAAGAAACAAGGGCATCTAGAGAGAGGAGAGTAAAAATGGGCATACAGAGAGAGGAGTGAACAGAAGGGCATCCAGAAAGAGGAGAGGACAGAAGGGCATCCACAGAGAGGGGAGAACAGAAGAGCATCGAGAGAGAGGAGAGACCAGAAGGGCATCCAGACAGAGGAGAAGACAGAAGGGCATCCAGAGAGAGGAGTGTACAGAAGTACATCCTGGGAGATGACAGTACAGAAGAGCTTCGATAGAGAGAAGCAAACAGAAAGCCAACCATATATTTAAGGGGACAGAATGGAATCCAGAGAAAGAAGAGGACAAAAGGGCCTCCAAGAGAGGAGAGGACAGAATGGCATCCAGAGAGAGGAGAGGACAGAAGGGCATCCAGAGAGAGGAGAATACAGAAGGGCCTCCAGAGAGGGGAGAATACAGAAGGGCATCCAAAGAGAGGATGGGAAAGAAAGGCATGAGGAGAGAGGAGAGAACAGAAGTGCATCCAGAGAGAGGAGAAGACAGAAGGCATCAAGTGAGAGAGGAAATTACAGAAGGGCATCCAGAAAGAAGAGAAAAGAAGGGCACCCAGAGAGAAGAGAAGACAGAAGGGCATCCAGAGGGAGGAGAGGACAGAAAGTCATAAAAAGAGAGGAGAAGACAGAAAGGCATCCAGAGGGAGAAAAGAACAGAAGTGCATGCAGAGAGAGGATAAAACAGAAGGGCATCTGGAAAGAGGAGAGAACAGAAGGTAATCCAGAAAGAGGAGACAAAAGAATGTCATCCAGAATGACAAAAAGCCAGAAGGGCATCCAGAGAGAGGAGAGGACAGAAGGGCATCCACAGAGAAGAGAAGACAAAAGGGCATCTAGAGAGTTGTCAGGACAGAAAGGCATATAGAGAGAGGACAAGACAGAAGGGCATACATAGATAGGTGAAAACAAAAGGGCATCCAGAGAGAGGAGAAGACAGAAGGGCATCCAAAGAGATGACTGGATAGAAGAGCATCCGGTGAGTGGAGAGATCAGAAGGGCTTCCAGAGAGGAGAGAACAGAATGGCTTCCAGAGATAGGAGAGAACAGAAGGGCATGTATAGAGAGAAGAAGACAGAAGGGCATCCAAGATAGGTGAAAAAAGAAGGGCATGCAGAGAGAGGAGAAGACAGATGGGCATCCAGTTAGAGGAGAGAACCGAAGGGCATCTAGAGAGAGGAGACAACAAAAGGTCATTTAGAGGGAGGAGAAGACAGAAGGGCATACAGGAAGAGGAGAGGACAGAAAGGAATCCTGAGAGAGGAGAGAACTTAAGGACATCCAGAGAGAAGAGAATACAGAAAGGCATCAAGAGAGAGAAGAGGAAAGAAGGGAATCCAGGGAGAGAAAAGGACAGAAGGGCATCCAGAGAAAGGAGAGGACAGAAAGCCATTCAGCGAGAGGAGAGAACAGAAGGGCATCCAGAGAAAGGAGAAGACAGAAGCACATCAAGAGAGAGGAGAGGACAGAAGGGCCTACATTAGAGAGGAGAGCACAGAAGGACTTCCAGAGAATAAAGAAATCAGAAGGGCATCAAGAGAGAAGAGAGGACAGATGTGCATCTGAATAGAGGATAGAAGTGAAGGGCATCCAGAAAGAGGAGAGAACAGAAGAGCATCCAGAGAGAGGAGAAGACAGAAGGGCATTCAGAGATAGGAGAGTACAGAAGGTCATCCAGAGAGCAGAGAAGACATAAGACAATTCAGAGAGAGGAGAAGACAGAAGGGCATCCAGAGCGATGAGAGTACAGGAGAGCTTCCATAGAGAGAAGAAAACAGAAAGGCAACCAGAAAGATTAGAGGACAGAGCGAATCCAGAGAGTGAAGAGGACAGAAGAGCATGCAGAGAGAGGAGAAAACAGGAGGGCATCTGGAAAGAGGAGGAACAGAAGGAAATCCAGAAAGAGGAGAAAACAGACGGTTATCCACATCGACAAAAAGACAAGAGGGCATCCAGAGAGAGGAGAGGACAGAAGGGCATCCAAAGAGAAGAGAAAAGAAGGGCATCCAGAGAGAAGAGAAGAGAGAAGGGCATCCAGAGAGTGAAGAAGACAGAAGGGATTCCAGAAAGAGGAGATAACAGAAGGGCATTCAGAGAGAGGAGAGTACAGGAGAGCCTCCATAGAGAGAAGAGTACAGAAAGAAAAAGAGAGATATTAGAGTACAGAAGGGAATCCAGAGAGAGAAGAGGACAGAAGGACATCCAAGAGAGGAGAGAACAGAAGGGCATCCAGAGAGAGGGGAGGACAGAAAGGCATCCAGACAGGGGAGAAGACAGAAGGGCATCCTACAGAGGAGAGAACATAAGTGCATCCAGAGAGAGGAGAAGACAGAAGGCATCCAGAAAGAGGAGATTACAGAAGGGCATCCAGAAAGAAGAGAAAAGAAGGGCATACAGAGAGAGGAGAGAACTGAAGGGCATCCATGGAGAGGAGAGGACACAAGAGCATCCAGAGAGATGAGAGAACAGAAGATCTTCCAGAGAGAGAAGAGAACAGAAGGGCATTCACAGAGATGAGGGAACAGAAGATCATCCACAGAGAAAACGGAACAGAAGAGCATCCAGAGGGATGAGATAACAGAATAGAGTCTAGAGAGAGGAGACAATAGAAGGGCATCCAGAGAGATGATGAGACAGAAGGGCATCCAGAGAGAGGAGAGGACAGAAGGGCATCCAGAGAGAATAGAGAATAGAACAATATCCAGAGAGCAGAGAAAACAGTAGGGCATCCAGAAAAAGGAGAAGACAGAAGGGCATCCAGTGAGAGGAGAGAACAGAAAGGCATCAAGAGAGAGGAGAGGACAAATGGGCATCCAGAGAGAGGAGAGGACAGAAGGGCATCCACAGATTGTGAAGAACAGAAGAGCATCAAGTGAAGGAGACAACATAAGGGAATCCAAAGAGTGGAGAGAAAAGAAGATCATCTAGAATGAGGAGAGAACAGAAGGGTATCCAGAGAGATGAGAGAATAGAAGTTAGTCTAGAGAGAAAAGAGAACAGAAGGGCAACCAGAGATATAAGAGGACAGAAAAAAAATCCAGAGAGAGGAGAGGACAGAAGGGCATCCAGTGCATGGAGAGTACAGAAGGGCATCCAGAGAGAGGTGAGGGCAGAAGGGCATAAAGAGAGAGGAGAGGACAGAAGGACATCCAGAGAAAGGAGACAACAGAAGGACATTCATAGAGCGGAGATGACAGAAGGGCATCCAGAGAGAGGAGAGACCAGAAGGGCATCCAGTGAGAGGAGAATACAGACAGGCATCCACAGAGAGGAGAGAATAGAAGAGCATCGGACGCGAGAGGAAAACCGAAGGGCATCAAAAGAGAGGAGAGAACAGAAGGGTATCCATAGAGAAGAGAAGACAGAAGGGCATCCAGAGAGAGGAGAGGACACCAGGGCATCCAGAGAGATGAGAGAACAGAAGATCATCCAGAGAGAGAAGAGAACAGAAGGGCATCCAGAGACAGGAGAAGACAGAAGGGCATCCCCAGAGAAGAGAGAACAGAAATGGCATCCAGAGACAGAAGAGGACACAAGGGCATCCAGATAGAGGAGAGAACAGAAGAGCATACAGAGAGAGGAGAGAACAGAAGAGTATCCAGAGAGAGGACAGGAACATATGGCATCCAGAGAGAGGAGAGAACAGCAGGGCATCCAAAGAAATGAGAAGACAGCAGGGAATCCAGAGAGTGGAGAGGACAGAAAGACATCTCAAAAGAAGAGAGAACAGAAGTCCATCCAGAGAGAGCAGAAGACTGAAGGACGTCCAGAGAGAAGAGGAAAGAAGGGCATATGGAGAGAGGAGAAGATAGAAGGGCATCCAGAGAGAGGAGAGGACAGAATGGTATGAAGTGGGAGGAGATAACAGAAGGGCATCTAGAGAGAGGAGAAGACAGAAGGATATCCAGAGTGAGGAGAAAATTGTCTGGCATCCAGACAGAGGAGAATTCTGAAGGGCATCGAGATAATCAAGAGAACAGAAGGGCATAGGGAGAGAGGAGAAGACAGAAGGGCATCCAGAGATAGGAGAGGACAGAAGGGATCCAGGGAGAGGACAGAACATAAAGCCATCCAGAGAGGAGAGGGGACAGAAGGGCATCCAGAGAGAGGAGAGGACAGAAGGGCATACAGAGAGAGGAGAGGACAGAAGGGCATCCAGAGAGAGAAGGGAACAGAAGGGCATCCAGGGGGATGAAAGGACAGAAGAGAATCTAGAGAAACGAGAGAACAGAAGGGCATCCAGAGAGATGAGAAGACAGAAGGGCATCCAGAGAGAGGAGAGGACAGAATGGCATCCAGAGAGAGGAAAGAACAGAAGGACGTTAAGAGAGAGGAGAAGATAGAAGGGCATCAGGAAAGAGGAGAGAACAGAAGGAAATCCAGAGGAAGGAGACAACAGAAGGTCATCCAGAGAGATGAAAATACAGAAAGGCATCCAGAGAGAGTAGAGGACAGAAGGGCATCCATAGAGAAGAGAAGATAGAAGGGCATACAGAGAGAGGAGAGGACACAAGGGCATCCAGAGAGATGAGAGTACAGAAGATCTTCCAGAGAGAGAAGAGAACAGAGGAGCATCCAGCGAGAGGAGAAGACAGAAGGGCATCCAGAGAGAGAAGAGGACACAAGGGCATCCAGATAGAGAAGAGAACAGAAAGACATAAAGAGAGAGGAGAGAACAGAAGGGTATCTCGAGAGAGGATAGGAGAAATGGGCATCCCGAGAGAGAAGAGAACAGAAGGGCATCCAAAGAAAAAAGAAGACAGAAGGGCATACAGAGAGAGGATAGGACAGAAGAAAATCCGGAGAGAGGACTGAACAGAAGGTCATCTAGAGAGAAGGGAAGACAGAACGGCATCCAGAGAGAGTAGAAGAAAGAAGGGAATCCAGAGATAGAAGAGGACAGAAGGGCATCCATAACGAGGAGTGAACAGAAGGCCATCCAGCGAGAGGAGAGTACAGAAGGGCATCTTGAGAGTGGAGAAAACAGAAGGGAATCCAGATAGAGGAGAGAACAGAAGGGCATCAGGAGAAAGGAGAAGTCCGAAGGGCATCCAGAGAGAGGAGAGGACAGAAGGGCCTACATAGAGATGAGAGTACAGAAGGGCATCTTGAGATTGGAGAAAACAGAAGGGCATCCTGATAGAGGAGAGAACAGAAGGGCATCTGGAGATAGGAGAAGTCCGAAGGGCATCCAGAGAGAGGAGAGGACAAAAGGGCCTACATAGAGAGGAGAGAATAGAAGGGCATCCAGAGAGTGGAGAAAACAGAAGGGCATCCGGATAGAGGAGAGAAAGAAGGGCATCCAGGGAGAGGAAAGACAGAAGGGCATCCAGAGACAAGAGAGGAAAGAAGGGCATCCAGGGAGAGGAGAGAACAGAAGGGCATCCAGAGAGAGGAGAGAACAGAAAGGCATGTAGAGAGAGGAGAAGACAGAAGGGCATCTAGAGAGATGAGAGAACAGAAGAGCATTAAGAGAGAGGAGAGGACACAAGGGCATCCAGAGATATGAGAGAACCGAAGATCTTCCAGAGAAAGGAAAGAACAGAAGGGCATCCACAGAGATGAGCGAACAGAAGATCATCAAGGGAGAGAAGAAAACAGAAGGCCATCCAGAGGAATGAGAGTACAGAGTAGAATCTAGAGATAGAATAGAACAGAAGGGCATCCAGAGAGATGATGAGACAGAAGGTCATCCAGAGAGAGGAGACAACAGAATGTCATCCAAAGTGACGAACAGACAGAAGGGCATCCAGAGAGAAGAGAACAGAAGGGCATCCAGATAGAGGAGAGTAAAGAAGGGCATATGGAGAGAAGAGAGAACAGAAGGACATCCAGTCAGAGTAGAGAATAGAACGGTATCCAGAGAGCAGAGAATAAAGAAGGGCATTCAGAGAATGGAGAAGACAGAAGGGCATCCAGAGATGTAGGAGAGGACAAAAGGACATCCCAAAAGAAGAGAGAACAGAAGGGCATCCAGAGAGATGAGAGTACAGGAGAGAATCCAGAAAGAGAAGAGAACAGAAGCCCATCCAGAGATAGCAGTAGACTGAAGGACATCCAGAGAGAAAAGAGGACCGAAGGAATTCTGGAGAGAGGAGAAGACAGAAGGGCATCCAGAGAGAGGATAGGACAGAATGTCATCCAGTGAAAGGAGATAACAGAAGGGCATCTAGAGAGAGGAGAAGACAGAAGGATATCCAGAGTAAGGAGAAAATTGTCAGGCATCCAGAGAGAGCAGAAGACTGAAGGTCATCGAGAGAATCGAGAGAACAGAAGGGCATAGGGAGATAGGAAAAGACAGAAGGGAATTCAGAGAGACAAGAGAACAGAAGGATATCCAGAAAGAATAGAGGACACAAGAGCATCTTGAGAGACCAGAGAAGGGCAGCGCATCCAGAGAGAGGAGAAGACAAAAAGGGAATTCAGAGAGAAGAGAGAACAGTAGGGCATCCAGAGAGAGGAGAGCACAAAAGGGAATCCAGGGAGATGAGAGAACAGAAGGATATCCAGAGAGAATAAAAGTCACAAGGGCATGTTGATAGAGGAGAGAGGAGCAGTGCATCCAGAGAGAGGAGAAGACAAAAAGGGAAGTAAGAGAGAGAGGAGAAAACTGTAGGGCATCCAGACAGAGTTGAGGACAGAAGGGCATCCAGAGAGAGGAGAGGACAGAAGAGCATCCAGAGAGAGGAGAGAACAGAAGGGCATCCATGGAGAGGAGAGGTCAGTAGGGCATGCACAGAGAGGAGAGAACAGATGGGCATCCAGAGAGCAGAGAAGACAGAAGGTCATCCAGAGAAAGTAGAGAATAGAATGGTATCCAGAGAGCAGAGAAGACAGAAGTGCATCCAGAGAATGGAGAAGACAGAAGGGAATCCAATGAGAGGAGAGAACAGAAAGGCATCTAGAGAGAGGTGAAGACAGAAGGGCATCCATAGAGAGGTGAAAACAGAGGTGGATCCAGAGAGAGGAGAAGAGAGAAGGGCATCCAGAGTGAAGAGAAGACAGAAGAGCATCTGGAGAGAAGAGAGATCAGAAGGTCATCCAGAGAGAGGAGAAGACAGAAGGACATCCAGAGAGATGAGAGGACAGAAGGGAATCCAGACTGAGGAGAGAACAGAAGGGCATAAATAGAGAGGAGAGGACACAAGTGCATCCAGAGAGAGGAGAGAACAGAAAGGCATGTAGAGAGAGGAGAGGACAGAAGGGCATCTGCAGATTGGGAAGAACAGAAGAGCATTGAGAGAGAGTAGACAACATAAAGGCATCTAAAAAGAGTAGTGGACAGAAGGGCATCCAGAGAGAGGAGAGAACAGAAAGGCATCTTGAGAGTGGAGAGGACCGAATGGCTTCCAGAGAGAGAAGAAGACAGAAGGGCATCCAGAGAGATTAGAGGACAGAAGAGAATCGAGAGAGAGAGAAGAGAACAGAAGGGAAACCAGTGATATGAGAGGACAGAAGAAAATCCAGAGAGAGAAGAGGACAGTAGGGCATCCAGAGAGGAAAGGACAGAAGGGCATCCGGAGAGAGGAGAGGACAGAAGGAAATCCAGAGAAAGAAGGGAACAGAAGGGCATTCAGAGGAATGAGAGGACAAAAGAGAATCTAGAGAAAGGAGAGAACAGAAAGGCATCCAGAGAGAGAAGACAGAAGGGCATGCAGAGTGAGGAGAGTAAAGAAGTTCATCCAGAGAGAGGAGAATACAGAACAGCATCAAAAGAGAGGAGAGGACAGAAAAGCATTCATAGAGAAAAGACAGAAGGACATCCAGAGAGAAGATAGGACACAAGGGCATCCAGAGAGTTGAGAGAACAGAATATCATCCAGAGATAGAAGAGAACAGAAGGGAATCCAAAGAGAGGGGAAGACAGAAGGGCATCCCGAGAGAAGAGACAAAGAAATGGCATCCAGAGACAGAAGAGGACACAAGGCATCCAGATAGAGGAGAGAACAGAAGGGCATACAGAGAGAGGAGAGAACAGAAGGGTATCCAGAGAGAGGAGAGGGAAAATGGGCATCCAGAGAGAGGAGAGAACAGAAGGGCATCCAAAGAAAGGAGAAGACAGAAGGGCATCCAGAGAGATGTGAGTACAGGACAGAATCCAGAAAGAGGAGAGAACAGAAGCCCATCCAGAGAGAGCAGAAAACTGAAGGACATCCAGAGAGAGAAGTGGACTGAAGGGCATCTGGAGAGAGGAGATGACAGGAGGGCATTCAGAGAGAGTAGAGGATAGAATGGCATCAAGTGAGAGAAGATAACAGAAGGTCATCTAAAGAGAGGAGAAGCCTGAAGGGCATCGAGAGAATCGAGAGAACAGAAGGGCATAGAGAGAGGGGAGAAAACAGAAGGGCAACTAGTGAGAGGAGAGGACAGAAGGGCATCCAGAGAGAGGAGAGCACAAAAGGGAATCCAGATAGACGAGAGAACAGAAAGATATCAAGAGAGAATAGAGGACACAAGGGCATCATGAGATAGGTGAGAAGAGCAGCACATCCAGAGAGAGCAGAAGACAAAAAAAAGAATTCAGAAAGAGGAGAGAACAGTAGGGCATCCAGAGAGAAGAGAGGACAGATGGGCATCCAGAGAGAGGAGAGGAGAGAAGAGCATCCTGAGAGAGGAGAGAACAGAAGGGCATCCATGGAGAGGAGAGGTCAGAAGGGCTTGCACAGAGAGGAGAGAACAGAGGGGCATCCAGAGAGCAGAGAAGATAGAAGGGCATCCAGAGAGAGTAGAAAATAGAACGGTATCCAGAGAGCAGAGGAGAAAGAAGGGCATTCAGAGAAAGGAGAAGACAGAAGGGCATCCAGAGAGAGAAGAGAACATAAGAGCATCCAGAGAAAGGAGAGAATAGAAGGGCATCTGTTGGGCCTTGGAAGAGGTAACTCCATTTAACCTGTTACTTTCAGTCACGTAGGACAGGTAGAGGGTGTGACTAACAAGTCTCTACCTCCAGAGATTTAAATATTAATGAATTATCAAAAGGCCAGGGTCGTAGCTAATTAAGTTATTCCCTCCCCTTTCTCCCTTCCCTATAAGACTGGTCTCCTCTGGCCTTTGGCGGGGGAAGCGCACAACACCTGCATCCATTGAGCATGTCATGAACAATAAAAGCTTTGGAAAACCGGACTCCACGTGTCCATGGTCTCTCCGCCTGATTCCCAGCTTTTGGAACCCTGGAACCTTGCCGATGCAGCCGCCGGCCCCCCCACCGACAGCTGCATGAATGTGGGATCTTCCGCTGGCGGTGCGGGAAGCCCTGGTGCCGGACCGCCCTGAGACTCTATCGCCGGACTCCCTCCCTTCCCCCCGCCCGCGAAGATTTCTGCCCCACAGATGGCGCAACCAACATGGAGCAGGACCACCCATGTGTCTACAAGAAAAATCCTGGCTGAATCTGCTAAGCAAGTATACTTCCTGCGAGATGTGAAGTCTCTTGGTCCTCTCTCAGCATGCCCCGCGTGCTCCCCGCCTCCATTCTGCCGGAGTTCCAAGACCCCAGTTGGAGGCCAATCTCAGCGTATGGATCTGCTGCCCATACGACCCCCACATTCTCCCGTTTTGCCGCGCCCACCCGTCGCCCGAGGCTTGGGCCCAAAACGGAGATTTCCCACTGAGAGACTCCTACTGCAGAGTCTGCTTTGCGCACTGTGAGTGCCCTGCTTAGCTCCTGCTCCTCTACAATAGCCCTATCTCTGACAAAGGACAGTGCCAACCAGCGACAGTGATCCACACTCGTGCACCCATGCACAGGCCTACATTGTTTCCCACAGGTGGTGGACAACGTGCGCAGAGCCAGCTCCACAAGCGCCCCCTGCTGGTGTCTGCAAAAACCGTGAGTAACATCTCTCTCTGTCCACCCTACCCTCTCTTTCTCTCTCTGATTCTTAGCTATAGCCTAACCCCTGCCTAATACACTAGGTCTCTCTCCCCATGTGTTCTCCAGCTCAAGGACAAGATGGCGGCAGCTTCTTAGCCCCCCACTCTTCAGATCCCCCCAGCTCCACAGAGGGGGCTCCTCCACAGCTAATAGCTGTCCTTCAAGCCACAGCACCTGCTGTAACCCTCTTTCTAAGACTCTTTCCCTTGGCTGAAAGACTCCTTCTCGCAGCTGAGACCGTCCTCTCTCTCTCTCTCTCTCTCTCTCTCTCTCTCTCTCTCTCTCTCTCTCTCTATCTCTCTCTCTCAAGATCGCCAGCTCCAAACTCTAGCCCCTAGTGCCCTGCCAGGTAGCTTCTTTTCCTACTCCCCTGTCATATGCGACAGGCTACAGCTATTTGGCATAGCCTGCTTGCCTGAAGCAACAGGGCGGAACCCTGCTTGCTACCCAGCCCTGTGTTCCTTAGCCAGCCTATGCTTCCCCTCACCCTCAGTCATTTGCAGCTGACTAAAGCTACTTAGCTTAGCCAGGTTGCCTGAAGCAGCGGATCTAAAATCCTGCCTGCACCCCTTGCCCCCTGTGCTGCCTGCCAGTTTCTTTCAAAGCTGCTGACTCCAATCCAGCTTCCACGTGTCTTTCCCATAGACACAGACTCTCACTCTTTCTGACTCTTAGCCCTCCCCAATACTTCTTGCTTGCCTTAAACTTTTCTTCAAAGTTGGCCTTTACTTTTATCTACATTTAAAATTTACCAGCTAAGAAAAAGAAAAGCGGGAATGCAGAACCTCTCTGCCAGAGCACCCAGACGCCTCATGGCAGAGCTAGGCCCCTCTCCCCACTGCTTCTAAACCCGCCATTACTGCTCCTCCCCAACAGGAGGACCTGCAATAAATGTTAGTGTTTTTCAACCAAAATTTTTTAAACATTTCCTTTTCTTCCTAACAGGAACACCAAGAACAACAATGCTTGTGTTTTTTCAACCAAAAATGTCTTAGTTTTTCTATTTTAATGCTGCCTTTTCTCTCTAATATTCGTGATATATGTCCAACATTATTTTTCAACCTTTATAATTTCTTCAAGGTTTAAAAGCCATCTAATTTCCTTCCACAGTTAAATCAACGTGCTGATCACCATTTCTTGAGTCTTAATTAACAACTAATTTCTTTTACAGGCAAACTGTTGCTGCCAATCTCAGATACAAAATTAACACTGTTTTTCTCCCTCAGCTATCCAAGATACCTTCTAAGACTAAATTTCCTCAAACACCTTTGCTTTTCCAGGATCTTAACGACAGGCCATAAGGTGCTTGTTCCCAAGCAATTTAATGCTCCATATCCAGCCTACAGACATCTCCCTACTGGAGATACTGCTTCCCTGCTGTGATTATCTTACAGATATACCCACAGATCCAACAGAGTCCAGCCATCCTCTGGAACCTGCCTGAGATGCCAAGCTGCTTCCTTCCAGCCACCTCATCTGACTGCAGACTCCAGAGACACGCTGAGATCCAGAGACATCGCCACCTCCTGGAACCTGCCAAGCTGCCTTCTTCCAGTCATCTCCTCTGACTGAAGACCCCAGAACATGCTGAGATCCAGAGACCCACACCAGGCTCCAGAGATGAACGCCAGAACCCAGAGCTGCTCACTACAGAAGACAGATCCAGACCTTCCAGCTACAAATGAACTCTTTTGCCAAAGTCACATAGCTAAAGTTACATGTTAGTGAGGAAAACATAATGTCTATTTAGATTGATCAGATGTCATTACCCTCAAACTGTACAACCTGTATTTAATTGTTTCAATGATTCCCTGCCTTCCAAACCCTACCCTCAATTCCCATTACCCTTGACTTAGTTATGCTACACCCTCTGGCCTTCATAGTGTTTTATTTTGACCACCTCATCCAAAATTTTCACTAAAAACAGTGAGATGTTGGGCCGTGAAGACATGGTTTGGACATAGCCTGGTTGAATGGGCTTTAAACCCCGGAGACCCTTTTAGGGACGGTAGGATGTTTAGCCCTGTTCCTAGGCCACCTTGATAGAGCGCTGGGTTTCAGATAGCCAGGAGACCCAACAGGACATTGCCTGTCAGGGACGGCATATTATCTCCCCGCGCTCTGGGATTCCAGACTACTTCCACATGGTCCACATCTCTCATTAACACAGAGTTGCCCCTCCTTTTATGAAAGAAAAGAGGGTGGGATGTTGGGTCTTGGACGAGGTAACTTCATTTAACCTGTTACTTTCAGTCACATAGGACAGGTAGAGGGTGTGACTAACAAGTCTCTACCTCCAGAGATTTAAATATTAATGAATTATCAAAAGGCCAGGGGCGTAGCTAATTAAGTTATTCCCTCCCCTTTCTCCCTTCCCTATAAGACTGGTCTCCCCTGGCCTTTGGCGGGGGAAGCGCACAACACCTGCATCCATTGAGCATGTCACGAACAATAAAAGCTTTGGAAAACCGGACTCCACGTGTCCATGGTCTCTCCACGTGATTCCCAGCTTTTGGAACCCTGGAACCTTGCCGATGCAGCCGCCGGCCCGCCCACCGAAGGCTGCATGAATGTGGGATCTTCAGCTGGCGGTGAGGGAAGCCATGGTGCCGGACCGCCCTGAGACTCTATCGCCGGACTCCCTCCCTTCCCCCCGCCCGCAAAGATTTCTGCCCCACAGGCATCCAGAGAGAGGAGAGAACAGAAAGGCATCCGAAGAGAGGAGAGGGCACAAGGGCATCCAGAGAGAAGATATAACAGAAGGGCACTAGGAGAGAAGAGAGAACAGAAAGGAATTCAGAGAGGGGAGAGGAGAGGAGAGAAAGGCATCCAGAGAAAGGAGAAGACAGAAGGGCATCCAGAGAGAGGAGAGGACAGAAGAGCATCCAGAGAGAGGAGAGGACAGAAGAGCATCCAGAGAGAGGAGAGAACAGAAGGTCATCCATGGAGAGGAGAGGTCAGAAGGGCATGCACAGAGAGGACAGAACAGACAGGCACCCAGAGAGCAGAGAAGAAAGAAGGGCATCCAGACAGAGTAGAGAATAGAACGGTATCCAGAGAGCCGAATAGACAGAAGGGCATCCAGAGAAAGGAGAACACAAGAGGGCATCCAATGAGATGAGAGAACAGAAGGGCATCCAGAGAGAGGAGAGGTCAGAAGGGCATCCAGAGAGAGGAGAATACAGAAGGGCATCGACAGAGTGGAGAGAATAGAAAAGCATCTGACAAGAGAAGAAAACAGAAGAGCATCAAAAGAGAGGACATGACAAAAGGGCATCCATAGAGAGATAAGACAGAAGGGCATCCAGAGAGAGGAGAAGCACAAGGGCATCCAGAGAGATGAGAGAACCGAAGATCATCCAGAGAGAGACGAGAAAAGAAGGGCATCCAGTGAGAGAAGAAGAAAGAAGGGCATGCAGCAGTATGAGAGGACAGAAAAGGCATCCAGAGAGAGAAGAGGACACAAGGGCATCCAGATAGAGGAGAGAACAGAAGGGCATACAAAGAGAGGATAGAACAGAAGGGTATCCAGTGAGAGGAGAGGAAAAAAGGGCATCCAGAGAGAGGAGAGAACAGAAGGGTATCCAAAGATATGAGAAGACAAAAGGGCATCCAGAGAGAGGAGAGGACAGAAGGACATCCCAAAAGAAGAGAGAACAGAAGGGCATCCAGAAAGAGGAGAGGACAGAAGACCATCCAGAGAGAGGAGAGAACAGAAGGTCATCCATAGAGAGGAGAGGTCAGAAGGGCATGCACAGAGAGGAGAGAACCGATGGGCATCCAGAAATCAGAGAAGACAGAAGGGCATCCAGAAATCAGAGAAGACAGAAGGGCATCCAGAAAGAGTAGATAATAGAATGGTATCCAGAGAGCAGAGAAGACAGAAGGGCATCCAGAGAAAGGAGAAGACAGAAGGGCATCCAGAGAGAAGAGAGGACAGAAATGGCTTCCAGAGAAAGAAGAGGACACAAGGCCATCCATATAGAAGAGAGAACAGAAGGGCATACAGAGAGAGGAGAGAACAGAAGGGGATCCAGTTAGAGGAGAGGAATAAAGGGCATTTAGAGAGAGGAGAGAACAGAAGGGCATCCAAAGAAAGAAGACAGAAGGGCATCCAGAGAGAGGAGAAGACAGAAGGACATCCCAAAAGAAGAGAGAACAGAAGGGCATCCAGAGAGATGAGAGTACAGGAGAGAATCCAGAAAGAGGAGAGAACAGAAGCCCGTCCAGAGAGAGCAGAAGACTGAAGAACATCCAGAGAGAGAAGAGGATCGAAGGGCATCATGAGAGAGGAGAAGGCAGAAGGGCATCCAGAGAGAGTAGAAGACTGAATCAAAAGAACAGAAGGTCATCGGGAGAGAGGAAAATACAGAAGGGCATCCAGAGAGAAGAGAGGACAGAAGTGCATCCAGAGAGAGGAGAGCACAAAAGGGAATCCAGGGAGATGAGAGAACAGAAGGATATCTAGAGAGAATAGAGGAGACAAGGGCATCTTGAGAGAGGAGAGAAGCACAGCACATCCAGAGAGAGGAGAAGACAAAAAGGGAATCCAGAGTGAGGAGAGAACATTTGGCCATCCAGAGAGAGAGGAGAGAACAGAAGTGCATCCAAGGAGAGGAGAGCTCAGAAGGGCATGCACAAAGAGAAGAGAACAGATAGGCATCCAGAGAGCAGAGAAGACAGAAGGGCATCCAGAGAGAGTAGAGAATAGAACGGTATCCAGAGAGCAGAGAACACAGAAGGGCATCCAGAGAAAGGAGAAGACAAAAGGGCATCCAACTAGAGGAGAGAAAAGAAGGGCATCCAGAGAGAGGAGAGTAAAGAAGGGCATCCACAGAGAGGAGAATACAGAAGGGCATCCACAGAGAGGAGAGAATTGAAGAGCACTGGATGAAAGGAGAAAACAGAAGAGCATCAAAAGAGAGGAGATGACAGAAGGGCATCCATAGAGAAGAGAAGACAGAAAGGGATCCAGAGAGAGAGGAGAAGACCAAGGGCATTCAGAGAGATGAGAGAACAGAAGAACATCCAGAGAGAGAAGAGAACAGAAGGGCATCCAGAGAGAGGAGAGTACAGAAGGGCATCCAGAGATATGAGTGGACAGAAATGGCATACAGAGAAAGAAGAGGATACAAGGGCATCCACATAGAGAAGAGAACATAAGGGCATACAGAGGGAGGAGAGAACAGACGGGTATCCAGAGAGAGGAGAGGAAAATAGGGCATCCAGAGAGAGGAGAGGACAGAAGGACATCCCAAAAGAAGAGAGAACACAAGGGCATCCAGAGAGATGAGAGAACAGGAGAGAATCCAGAAAGAGGAGATTACAGAATCCCAAACAGAGAGAGCAGAAGATGGAAGGACATCCAGAGAGAGAAGAGGACTGAAGGGCATCTGGAGAGAGGAGAAGACAGAAGGTCATCCACAGAGAGTAGAGGACAGAATGGCATCCAGTGAGAGGAGATAACAGAAGGTCATCTAGAGAGAGTAGAAGACAAAAGGATATCCAGAGTAAGGAGAAAATTGTCGAGCATCCAGAAAGAGTAGAAGACTGAAGGTCATCGAGAGAATTGAGAGAACAGAAGGGCATAGGGAGAGAGGAGAAGACAGAAGGGCATCCAGAGAGAGGAGAGGAAAGAAGGGCATGCAGAGAAAGAAGGGAACAGAATGGCATCCAGAGGGATGATAGGACAGAAGAGAATCTAGAGAAAGCAGAGAAGAGAAGGGCATCCAGAGAGATGAGAACACAGAAGGGCATCCAGAGAGAGGAGAGGACAGAATGGCATTCAGAGAGAGGAAAGAACAGAAGGACATCCAGAGAGGGGAGAAGACAGAGGGGATCAGGAAAGAGGAGAGAACAGAAGGAAATACAGAGAAAGGAGACAACAGATGGTCACCCAGAGTGATGAAAATACAGAAGGGCATCTAGAGAGAGGATAGGAAAGAAGGGCATCCAAAGAGAAGAGAACAGAAGGGCATCAAGAGAGAGGAGAATACAGAATTGCATCCAGAGAGATGAGAGGACAGAAAGTCATGTAGCGAGAGGAGAAGACATAAAGGCATCCACATATAGGTGAAAACAGAAGGGCATCTATACAGAGGTGAAAACAGAAGGGCATCCAGAGAGAGGAGAAAACAGAAGAGCATCTGGATAGAGGAGAGTAAAGAAGGTCATCTAGAGAGAGGAGACAACAGACGGTCATCCAGAGAGACGAAAAGACAGAAGGGCATCCAGAGAGAGGAGAGAAGAGAAGGGCTTCCAGAGAAAGGAGAGAACAGAAGGGCATGTAGAGAGAGAAGAAGAAAGAAGGGCATCCATAGATAGGTGAAAACAGAAGGGCATCCAGAGAGAGGAGAAGACAGATGGGCATCCAGTTAGAGGAGAGAACCGAAGGGCATCCAGAGAGAGGAGACAAGAGAATGTCATCCAGAGGGAGGATAAGACAGAAGGGCATACAGAGAGAGGAGAGGACAGAAGAAAATCCGGAGAGAGGAGAGAACAGAAGGGCATCCAGGTAGAAGAGAAGACAGAAGTGCATCCAGAGAGAGTTGAGGAAAAAAGGTAATCCAGAGAGAAAAGAGGACAGAAGGGCATCCAGGGAGAGGAGAGGACAGAAGGCCATCCAGCAAGAGGAGAGAACAGAAGGGCATCCAGAGAATGGAGAGAACAGAAGAGCATCAAAAGAGAGGAGAAAATAGAAGGGCATCAAAGTGAGGAGAGGACAGAAAGGCATCCATATAGAAGAGAAGATAGAAGGGTATCCAGAGAGAGGAGAGGACACAACGGCATCCAGAGAGATGAGAGAACAGAACATCCTCCTGGGAGAGAAGTGAACAGAGGGGCATCCAGAGAGAGGAGAAGACAGAAGAGCATCCAGAGATAAGAGAGGATAGAAGAGCATCCAGAGAGAGGAGAGGACACAAGGTCATCCAGAGATATGAAAGAACCGAAGATCTTCCAGAGAGAGGAGAGAACAGAGGGGCATTCACAGAGATGAGCGAACAGAAGATCGTCCAGAAGTATGAGAGCACAGAATAGAATCTAGAGAGACAATAGAACAGAAGGGCATCCAGAGAGATGATGAGACAGAAGGTCATCCAGAGAGAGGAGACAAGAGAAGGTCATCCATAGTGATGAAAAGACAGAAGGGCATCCAGAGAGAGAAGAGGACAGAAGGGCATCCAGATAGAGGAGAAGACAGAAGGGCATCCAGAGAGATTCGAGAGAAAAAAAGGCTTGTAGAGGTTGGAGAAGACAGAAGGGCATCCATAGATAGGTGAAAACAGAAGGGTATCCAGAGAAAAAAGAAGACAGAAGGACATACAGAGAGATGACTGTACAGAAGGGCATCCGGAGAGTGGAAAGATCAGAAGGGCATCCAGAAAGAGGGCAAGACAGAAGGGCATCCTGAGAGAGGAAAGGACAGAAGGGCATCAAGAGAGAGGAAAGAACAGAAGGACATCCAGAGAGAGGAGACAACAGACGGTCAACAAGAGAGACAAAAAGACAAAGGGCATCCAGAGAAAGGAGAAAACTGAAGGGCTTCCAGAAAGATGAGAGGACAGAAGTGAATCTACAGAGAGGAGAGAACAAAAAGCCATGTACAGAGAGGAGAACACAAAAGGGCATCCATATAGAGGGGAAAACAGGACATGCAGAGAAAGAAGACAGAAGGGCATCTGAAGTGAGGAGAGAACAGAAAGGCATCCAGAGAGAGTAGAGGACAAGAGGGCATCCAGAGAAAGGAGAATACAGAAGAGTATCCAGGGAGAGGATTGGACACGAGGGCATAGAGAGAGATGAGAGAACAGAAGAGTATCCAGAGAGAGGAGAGGACACAAGGGCATCCAGAGAGATGAGAGGACACAAGGGCATACAGAGAGATGAGAAAACAGAGGATCTTCCAGAGAGAGGAGTAAACAGAAGGGCATCCACAGAAATGAGCAATCAGAAGATCATCCAGAGAGAGAATAGAACATAAGGGCATCCTGAGGTATGAGAGGACAGAAGAGAAGCTAGAGAGAGGAGAGAACAGAAGAGCATCCATAGAGAGAAGAGAACAGAGTGGCATCCAGAGCGATGAGAGGTATGAAGGGAATCTAGAGAGCTGGGAGAACAGAAGGGCAGCCAGAGAGAAGAGAAGACAGAAGGGCATCCAGAGACAGAAGTGGATAGAGGGGCATCCAGAGAGAGGAGAAGACAGAAGGGCATCCAGAGAGAGGAGAGAACAGAAGGACACCCAGAGAGATGAGAGTACAGGTGAGCCTCCATAGAGAGAAGAGAACAAAAAGACAAAGAGAGATATTAGAGGACAGAAGGGAATACAGAGAGAGAAGAGAACAGAAGGGCATCCAGAGAGAGGAGAAGACAGAAGGGCATCCAGAGTGGGGATAAGACAGAAGGGTATCCAGAGAGAGGAGAGAACATAAGTGCATCCAAAGAGAGGAGAAGACAGAAGGCATCCAGAGAGAGGAGATTATAGAATGGCATCCAGGGAGAAGAGAAAAAAAGAGTATCCAGACAGAGGAGAGAACAGAAGGGCATTCAGAGAGAGGAGAGGACAGAAGGACATCCAGAGAGAGGAGAGAAGAGAAGGGCATCCAGAGAAAGGAGAGACAGAATGGCATCCAAGGAGAGAAGAGGACAAAAGAGCATCCAGAGAGAGGAGAGAACAGAAGGGCATCCAGAGAAAGGAGAAGACAAAAAAGTATCCAGAGTGAGCAGAGGACAGATGGACATCCCGAGAGAAGAGAGTACAGAAGCGCATCCAGAAAGATGAGAGAACAGGAGAGAATCCAGAAAGAGGAGAGAACAGAAGCCCATCCAGAGAGAGCAGAAGAGTGAAACACATCCAGAGAGGGAAGAGGACTGAAGAGCATCCGGAGATAGGAAAAGACAGAAGGGCATCCAGAGAGAGGATAAAGCCAAAGAGTATCCAGAGTGAGGAGAAAAGAGAAGGCCATCCAGGGAGAGGAGAGAACAGAAGAGCATCCAGAGAGAGGAAAGAGAAGAAGGGCATCCAGAGTCAGGAGAGAACAGAAGGGCATCCAGCAAGAGGAGATAACAGAAGGGCATCCAGCAAGCGGAGAGAACAAAAGGGCATTCAGAGAGAGGAGGGAGCACAAGAGCATTTAGAGAGAGAAGAAGACAGAAGGGCATCTGGAGAGAGGAGAGAACAGAAGGGCATCCAGAGAGAGGAGAGAGCAGAAGGGCATCCAGAGTGAGGAGAAGACAGAAGGGCATCCAGAGAGAGGAGAGAAGAGAAAGGCATCCAGACAGAGGAGAGAACAAAACGGCATCCAGAGAGAGGAGAAGACAGAAGGGAATCCAGAGAGAGGAGAGTGAAGAAGGCATCCAGTGAGAACAGAGGACAGAAGGGCATTCAGACAGAGGATAGAACAGAAGGGAATATCGAGAGAAGAAAGGACAAAATGGCATCAAGAGAGAGAAGAGAACAGAAGGGCATCCAGAGAAAGGAGAAGACAGAAGGCCATCCAGAGATAAGATAGAAAAGAGAGGCATCCAGAGAGAATAGAAGACAGAAGGGCATCTAGAGAGATTACTGAACAGAATGGTATCCACAGAGAGGAGAGTACAGAAGGGCATCCAGAAAGAGGAGAGAACAGAAGGGCATCCAGAAAGAGGAGAAGACAGAAGGGAATCCAGATGGAGGAGAGAACAAAAGTGCATCCAGAGAGAGGAGAGAACATAATGGCATCCAGAGAGAGGAGAGAACAAAAAAGCATCAAGAGAGAGGAGAGAACATAAGGGTATCCATAGAGAGGAGAGGACAAAAGGGCATCCAGAGAGAGGAGAGTACAGAAGGGCATCCAGATAAAGGAGAAGACAGAAGGGCACCCAGAGAGATGAGAGGACATAAGGACATCCCAAGAGAAGAGAGAACAGAAGCACATCCAGAGAGATGAGAGAACAATAGAGAATCTAGAGAGAGGAGAGAACAGATGCTCATCCAGATAGAGCAGAAGACTGAAGGACATCCAGACATAGAAGAGGACTGAAGGGGATTTGGAGAGAGAAGAAGACAGAAGGGCATCCAGAGAGAGGAGAGAACATAATGGCATCCAGAGAGCGGAGAAGACAGAAGGGCATCCAGAGAGATGAGAGAACAGAAGCGCAATCAGAGAGATGAGCGAACAGGAGAGAACCCAGAAAGAGGAGCAAACAGAAGCCCATCCAGAGAGAGCAGAAGACTGAAGGACATCCAGAGAGAGAAGAGGACTGAAGGGCATCCGGAGACAAGAGAACACAGAAGGGCATCCAGAGAGAGGAGAGGACAGCACGGTATCCAGTGAGATGAGAGAACAGAAGGGCATCTGGTGAGAGGAGAAGACAGAAGGATATCCAATGTGAGGAGAAAGTTATCAGGCACCCAGAGAGAAGAGAAGACAGAAGGGCATAGGGAGAGAGGAGAAAACAGAACGGCATCCAGAGAGAGGAAAGAAAAGAAGGGCATCCAGAGAGAGGAGAGCAAAAAAAGCATCCAGTGAGACTAGAGAACATAGACGCATCCAGAGAAAATAGAGGACAGAAGGGCATCTAGAGAGAGGAGCGAAGAGAAGGTCATCCAGCGAGAGAAGAAGACAAAAAGGGAATCCAGAGAGAGGAGAGAACAGAAGGGCATCCAGAGAGAGGAGAGCACAGAAAAGCATCCAGTGAGACGAGAGAACATAGAGGCATACAGAGAGAATAGAGGACAGAAGGGCATCTAGAGAGAGGAGAGAAGAGAAGGTCAACCAGCGAGAGAAGAAGACAAAAAGGGAATCCAGAGAGAAGAGAGAACAGAAGGGCACCCAGAGGGAGGAGTGGACAGAAGTGCATCCAGAGAGAGGAGAGTGAAGAAGGGCATCCATTGGGAGGAGAGGTCAGAAGTGCATCCAGAGAGAGGAGAGAATAGAAAGCCATCCAGAGAGAGGAAAAGACAGAAACACATCCACAGAGAGGGGAGAACTTAAGGGCATTCAGAGAGCAGAGAAGGTATAAGGGCATCCTTGAAGAGTAGAGAATATTACGGTATCAAGAGAGAGGACAGAACATAAGGGCATCCAGAGAGAATAGAGGACAGAAGGGTATGTAGAGAGATCAGAGAACAGAAGGGTATCCGGAAAGAGGAGAAGAAAGAAAGGCCTCTGTAGATAGGATAAGACAGAAGTGCATCCAGAGAGAGGAGACGACAGAATGGCCTTCAAGAGAGAAGAGAGAAAAGAAGGGCATTCAGAGAGAGGAGAGAACAGAAGTGCATCAAGAGAGAGAATAGAACAGAAGGGCAACCAGAGAAAGGAGAAGACAGAAGGGCATCCAGAGAGAGGAGAGGACAGAAGGACATCCTGAGAGAAGAAAGTACAGAAGCACATACAGAGAGATGAGAGAACAGGAGAGAATCCAGAAAGAAGAGAGAATAGAAGCCCATCCAGAGAGAGCAGAAGACTGACAGACATCTAGAGAGAGAAGAGTAATGACGGGCATCCGGAGAAGGAAGACAGAAGGGCATCCAGAGAGAGGAGAGGACAGAATGGCATCCAGTGAGACGAGAGAACAGAAGGGCATATAGAGAGAAGATAAGAAAGAAGGATATCCAGAGTGAGGAGAAAATTGTAGGACATCCAAATAGAGGAGAAGACAGCAGGGAATTGTGAGAGATGAGAGAACAGAAGGGCATAGGAAGAGAGGAGAAGACAGAAGGGTATCCAGAGAGAGGAGAGGACAGAAGGGCATCCAGAAAGAGGAGAGCAGAGAAGGGCATCCAGAGAGATGAGAGAACAGAAGGGCATAGGAAGAGAGGAGAAGACAGAAGGGCATCCAGAGAGAGGAGAGGACAGAAGGGCATCCAGAAAGAGGAGAGCAGAAAAGGGCATCCAGAGAGATGAGAGAACAGAGAGGCATCCAGAGAGAATAGAGTACAGAAGGGCATCTAGAGAGAGGAGAGAAGAGGAGAGCATCCAGCGAGAGGAGAAGACAAACAGGGAAACCAGAGAGAGGAGAGTGAAGAAGGGCATCCAGAGAGAGGAGAAGACAGAATGGATCCAGTGAGAGGAGAGAACAGAAAGCCATCAAGAGAGAGGAGAAGAGAGAAAGGCATCCATGTAGAGAAGAGATCAGAAGGGCATCCAGAGAGAGGAGAGAACAGAAGGGCATCCAGAGAGAGGAGAAGACAGAAACACATCCACAGAGAAAGGAGAACAGAAGGGCATTCAGCGAGCAGGGAAAATAGAAGGGTATCCAAGGAGAGTACAGAATAGAACAGTATCCAGAGAGCAGAGAAGAAAGAAGAACATCCAGAGACATTAGAGAACATAAGGGCAACCAGAGAGAATAAAGGACAGAAGGGCATCCCGAGAGATGAGAGGAAAGAATGGCCTTCAAGAGACAAGAGAAAAAAGAAGGGCATCCAGAGAGAGGAGAGGGCAGAAGGGCATCGTGAGAAAAGAGTAAAGAAGGCCATACTGATAGAGGAGAAGACAGAAGGGCATCTAGATAGAGGAGAGAACAGAAGGGTATCTAGAAAAAGGGCTTCCAGAGAGAGGAGAGAACAGAAGGGCATCCGGGAAGAGGAGAAGAGAGAAGGAATCTAGATTGACAAGAGGATAGACAGGCATCCTGAGAAAGGAGAGGACTGGAAGGCATCCAGGGAGAGAAGAGTACAGAAGGTCATCCAGATAGAGGAGAAGACAAAAAAGAATCCAGAGAGAGAAGAGAACAGAAGGGCATCCAGAGAGAAAAGAGGACACAAGGGTATTCAGAGAGTGGAGATAACAGAAGGGCATACAGAGAGAGAATAGAACAGAAGGGTATCCAGTGAGAGGAGGGGTTAAAAGGGCATCCAGAGAGAGGAGAGAACAGAAGGGCATCAAGAGAGAGGAGAAGACAGAAGAGAATACAGAGAGAGGAGAGAACAGAAGGGCATCCAGAGAGAGGAGAGACAGAAGGGCATCCTGAGAGAGGAGAGGACACAAGGGCATCCAGAAAGAGGAGATAACAGAAGGGCATCCAGAAAGAGGATAGAACAAAATGGCATCAAGAGAGAGGAGAAGACAGAAGGGAATACAGAGAGAGGAGAGAACAGAAGGGCATCCAGAGTGAAGAGAGAGCAGAAGAGCATCCAGATAGAAAAGAGGACACAAGGTCATCCAGAGAGAGGAGAGAACAGAAGGCCATCAAGAGAGAAGAGAGATCAGAGAGGCATCCAGAGAGAATAGAGGACAGAAGGGCATCTAGAGATAGGAGAGAAGAGAAAGGCATCCAGCAAGAGGAGAAGACAAACAGGGAATCCAGAGAGAGGGGAGAACAGAAGGGCATTCAGAGAGAAAAGAGGACAGAATGGTATCCAGGGAGAAGAGGGGACATAAGGGCATCCAGAGAGAGGAGAGTGAAGAAGGGCATCCAGAGAGATGAGAGAACAGAGAGGCATTCAGAGAGAATAGAGGACAGAATGGCATCTAGAGAGAGGACAGAAGAGAAGGGCATCCAGCAAGAGGAGAAGACAGAAGGGTATCCAGAAAGACGAGAGAACAGAATGGCATCCAGAGAGAGGAGAAGACAGAAGGGAAGGCAGAGAGACTAGAGAACAGAAGGGTATAGGGAGAGAGGAGAAGACAGAAGGGCATCCAGAGATAGTTGAGGACAGAAGGGCATCCACAGGGAGGAGAAGACAGAAGGGCATCTAGAGAGAGGAGAGGGAAGAAGGGCATCCATAGAGAGGAGAAGACAGAAGGGCATCCGGAGAGAGGAGGGAACAGAAGGGCATCCAGAGAGAGGAGAGAGCTAAATGGCATCCGGACAGAGGAGAAGACAGAAGGGAATCCAGAGAGAGGAGAGAAGAGAAAGACATCCAGAAAGAAGAGAGAATAGAAGGGCATCAAGAGAGAGGAGAAGATAGAAGAAAATCCAGATCGAGGAGAGAACAGAGGGCATCAAGAGAGAAGAGAGAGCAGAAGGCCATCCAGACAGAGAGGTGGACACAAGGGCATCCAGAAAGAGGAGAGAACAGAAAGGCCTCCAGAGAAAGGGGAGTGAAGAAGGGTATCCAGAGAGAGGAGAGGACAGAATGGATCCAGAGAGAGGAGATTACAGAAAGCCATCAAGAGAGAGGAGAAGACAAAAAGGCATCCATGGAGAGGAGAGCACAGAAGGGCATCCAGAGAGAGGAGAGAAGAGAAGGGCATCCAGAGAGACTAGAAGACAGAAACACATCCACAGAGAGGGGAGAACATAAGGGCATTCAGAGAGAGGAGCGAGAATAAGGGCATCCAGAGAGAAAAGAAGTCAGTAAGGCATCTGTAGAAAGGAGAGAACAGAAGGGCATAGAGAGAGAGAGAGAGGAGACAGTAGAAGGGCATCCAGAGGGAGAAGAAGACAGTAGGGAATCCAGAGAGAGGAGAGAGCAGAAGGGCATCCAGAGAGAGGAGAATACAGAAGGGCAACTGGAGAGAGGAGAGAACAGAACAGCATTCAGAGAGAGGAGAAGTCAGAAGAGAGGCCAGAGAGCTGAGTGAACAGAAGTGCATAGGGAGAGAGGATAAGACAGAAGGGCATCCAGAGAGAGGAGAGGACAGAAGGGCATCCAGAGGGAGAAGACAGAAGGGCATCCAGAGAGAGGAGAGGGAAGAAGGGAATTTTGAGAGAGGAGATTACAAAGGGCTTCCAGAGAGAGGAGAAGACAGAAGTGCATCCAGAGAGAGGAGAGGACACCAGGGCATCCAGAAAGAGGAGAAAACAGAAGGGCATCCAGAAAGAGGATAGAACAAAACAGCATCAAGAGAGAGGAGAAGACAGAAGGTAATCCAGAGAGAGGAGAGAAAAGAAGGACATCCATAGTGAAGAGAGAGCAGAAGAGCGTCCAGATTAAAAAAAAAGGATACAAGGTCATTTAAAGAGAGGAGAGAACAGAAGTCCATCAAGAGAGAACAGTGAGGCATCCAGGGAGAATAGAGGACAGAAGGGCATCTAGAGATAGGAGAGAAGAGAAAGGCATCCAGAGAGAGGAGAAAACAAACAAGGAATCCAGAGAGAGGGGAGAACAGAAGGGCATCCAGAGAGAAAAGAGGACAGAAGGGCATCCAGGGAGAAGAGGGGACATAAGGGCCTCCAGAAAATGGAAAGTGAAGAAGGACATGCAGAGAGATGAGAGAACAGAGAGGCATTCAGAGAGAATAGAGGACAGAAGGGCATCTAGAGAGAGGAAAAAAGAGAGGGGCATCCAGCAAGAGGAGAAGACAGAAGGGCATCCAGAGAGAGGAGAAGACAGAAGGGAAGGCAGAGAGACTAGAGAACAGAAGGGTATATGAAGAGTGGAGAAGACAGAAGGGCATCCAGAAAGAGGAGAGGACAGAAGGGCATTCAGAGGTAGAAGAAGACAGAAGGGCATCTAGAGAGAGGAGAGAGAAGAAGGGCATCCATAGAGAGGAGAAGACAGAAGGGCATCAGGAGAGAGGAGAGAACAGAAGGGCATCCAGAAAGAGGAGAAGAGAGAAGGGCATCCGGAGAGAGGAGGGAACAGAAGGGCATCCAGAGAGAGGAGAGAGCTAAACGGCATCCGGACAGAGGAGAAGACAGAAGGGAATCCAGAGAGTGGAGAGAACAGAAGGACATCAAGAGAGAGGAGAGAGCAGAAGGGCATCCAGACAGAGAGGATTACACAAGGGCATCCAGAAAGAGGAGAGAACAGAAAGGCATCCAGAGAAAGGGGAGTGAAGAAGGGCATCCAGAGAGAGGAGAGGACAGAATGGATCCAGAGAGAGGAGATTACAGAAAGCCATCAAGAGAGAGGAGAAGACAGAAAGGCATCCATGGAGAGAAGAGCACAGAAGGGCATCCTGAGAGAGAAGGGAACAGAAGGGCATCCAGATAGACTGGAAGACAGAAACACATCCACAGAGAGGGGAGAACATAAGGGTTTTCAGAGAGAGGAGCGAGAAGAAGGGCATCCAGAGAGAGAAGAAGACAGTAGGGCATCTGTAGAAAGGAGAAAACAGAAAGGCATAGAGAGAGAGAGGAGACAGCAGAAGGGCATCCAGAGAGAGAAGAAGACAGTAGGGAATCTGTAGAAAGGAGAAAACAGAAGGGCATCCAGAGAGAGGAGAGAGCAGAAGGGCATCCAGAGAGAGGAGAAGACAGAAGGGTATCCGGAGAGAGGAGAGAACAGAACAGCATCCAAAGAGAGCAGAAGACAGAAGGGAAGACAGAGAGCTGAGTGAACAGAAGGGCATAGGGAGAGAGGAGAAGACAGAAGGGCATCCAGAGAGAGGAGAGGACAGAACATCATCCAAAGAGAGCAGAAGACAGAAGGGAAGCCAGAGAGCCGAGTGAACAGAAGGGTATAGGGAGAGAGGAGAAGACAGAAGGTCATCCAGAGAGAGGAGAGGACAGAAGGACATCATGAGAGAAGAGAGAACAGAAGCGCAGCCAGAGAGATGAGAGAACAGGAGAGAATTTAGAAAGAGGAGAGAACAGAAGCCCATCCAGAGAGAGCAGAACAGTGAAGGACATCCAGAGAGAGAAGAGGACTGAAGGGCATCTGGAGAGAGGAGAACACAGAAGGGCCTGTAGAGAGAGGAGAAGAAAGAAAGGTATCCATAGTGAGCAGAAAATTATCGGAAATCCAGAGAGAGGAGAAGACAGAAGGGCATCGGGAGATATGACAAGACAGAAGGGCATCCAGAGAGAGGAAAGGACAGAATTTCCTAAAGAGAGAAGAGATAGCAGAAGGGCATCCAGAGAGAGGAGAGGAAAAAAGGCATCCACAGAAAATAGTGCAGAAGGCCATGCACAGAGAAGAAAAGACAGAAGGGCATCTAGATAGAGGAAAGAACAGAAGGGCATCCAGAAAAAGGAGACAACAGAAGTGCATCCAGAGAGAGGAGAAGACAGAAGGGAATCCAGAGAGAGGAGAGAACAGAAGGGCATCCAGAGAGAGGAATGAGAAGAAGGGCATCTAAATAGAGCAGAGAACAGAAGGGCATCCATAAATATGAGAAGACAGATGGGCATTGGGAGATAGGAGAAGACAGAACGACATGCAGAAAGAGGAGAGGGCAGAATTTCCTCCAGAGAGAAGACAGAGCAGAAGACCATCCAGAGAAAGGAGAGGAAAAAAGGGCATCCAAATAAAATAGTACAGAAGGCCATACAGAGAGAGGAGAAGACAGAAGGGCATCTAGATAGAGGAGAGAACAGAAGTGCATCCAGAAAAAGGAGAGAACAGATGGGCATCCAGAGAAGGAGAACACAGAAGCGAATCCAGACTGGGGAGAGAACAGAAGGGCATTAGGAGAGAGGAGAGAACAGAAGGGAATCCAGAGAGAGGAGAGAACAAAAGGGCATCCAGAGAGAGGAGAGAGCAGATGGGCTTCTAGTGAGAGGAGAGATCAGAAGGACTTCCAGAGAGAGGAGGAGACAGAAGGGCATCCAGAGAGTAGAGAGAACAGAAGGGTATCCAGAGAAAGGAGAAGACAGAAGGGAATCCGGGGAGACGAGAGATAAGAAGGGAATAGGAAGTGAGGAGAAGACAGAAAAGCATCCAGAGAGAGGAGTAGAAAGAATGGAATCCAGAGAGAAGAGAGAACTGAAGGGCATCCAGAGAGAGAAGAGGACACAAGGACATCCAGAGAGAGGAGAGAACAGAAGGAAATCAACAGAGAGAAGAGAACAGAAGAGTTTCCATAGGGAGGAGAGGGCAAATGGGCATCAAGCGAGAGGATAGAACAGAAGGTCATCAAGAGAAAGGAGAAGATAGAAGGGCATTCAGAGAGACGATAGTACATAAGGACATCCCGAGAGAGGAGAGAACATAATCCCATTCAGAGAGATGATAGAACATTAGATAATCCAGAAAGAGGAGAGAACAGAAGCCCATCTAGAGAAAGCAGAAGACTGAAAGACATCCAGAGAGAGGAGAGGACTGAAGGAATCTGGAGAGAGAAGACAGAAGGGCATCCAGAGAGAGGAGAGGACAGAATGGCATCGGTGAGAGGAGATAAAAGAGAGGCATCCAGAAAGAATAAAGGGCAGAAGGGCATCTAGAGAGAGGAGAGAAGAGAAGGGCATCCAGTGAGAGGAGAGGACAGAATGGATCCAGAGAGAGGAGAGAACAGAAATCCATCAAGAGAGAGAAGACAGAAAGGCATACATGGAGAGGAGAGGTCAGAATGGCATCCAGAGAGAAGAGAGAACAGAAGGGCATCCAGAGAGAATAGAAGATAGAAACACATCCACAGAAAGAGGAGAAGAGAAGGGCATTCAGAGAGCAGAGAAAACAGAAGGGCATCCAGGGAGAGTAGAGAACAGAACAGTATCCGGAGAGCGGAGAAGACAGAAAAACACCCAGAGACAGGAGAAAGAACATAAGGGCATCCAGAGAGAGGAGAGAGCAGAAGGGCATCCAGAGAGAGAAGAAGACAGTAGGGCATCTGGCGAGAGGAGAGAAGAGAAGCTCATCCAGAGAGAGGAAAGAACAGAACAGCATCCAGAGAAAGGAGAAGACAGAGGGGAAGCCAGAGAGACGAGAGAACAAAAGTGCATAGGGAGAGAGGAGAAGACAGTAGGGCATCCAGAGAGAGGAGAGGACAGAAGGGCATCCAGAGGTAGGAGAAGACAGAAGGGCATCCAGAGAGAGGAGAGGTAAGAATGGCATCCCGAGAGAGGAGAGAACAAAGAGCATCTAGAGAGAGGAGAAGACAGAAGGGCAACCAGAGAGAGGAGAGGACAGAAGGGCATAGGGATAGAGGAGAAGACAGAAGGGCATCTGGAGAGAGGAGAGAACAGAAGGGCATCCATAAAGAGGAGAAGACAGAAGGGCATCCAGAGAGAGGAGAGAACAGAAGGGCATCCAGAGAGAGAAGAGGACACAAGGGCATAAAGACAGAGGAGAGAACAGAAGGGCATCAAGAGAGAGGAAAGAACAGAAGGGTATCCATAAAGAGGACAGGACAAAAGGGCATCCAGAGAGAGGATAGAATAGAAAGGCATCCAGAGAAAGGAGAAGACAGAAGGGCATTCAGAGAGAAGAGGACATAAGGACATCCTGAGAGAAAAGAGAACAGAAGCACATTCAGAGAGATGATAGAACATTAGAGAATCCAGAAAGAGGAGAGAACATAAGGGCATCTAGAGAGAATAGAGGACAGAATGGCATGTAGAGAGAGCAGAGAACAGAAAGGTATCCAGAAAGAAGAGAAGACAGAAGGGCATCAGGAGATAGGAAAAGACAGAAGGCATCCAGATAGAGGAGAGGGCAGAAGGGCATCCACAGAAAAGTTGAAAGAAGGCCATACAGAGAGAGGAGAAGACAGAAGGGCATCTAGATAAAGGAGAGAACAGAAGGGCATCTAGATAGAGGAGAGAACAGAAGGGTATCTAGAGAGAGGGGAGAACAGAAGGGCATCCAGAGAGCAGAGAAGATAGAAGGGCTTCCAGAGAGAGGAGAGAACAGAAGGGCATCCGGAAACAGGAGAAAAGAGAAGGAATCTAGATGCAGAAGAGGACAGATGGGCATCCTGAGAGAAGAGAGGACAGAAGGGCATCCAAGGAGAGAAAAGAACAGAAAGTCATCCAGAGAGAGGAGAAGACAGAAGGGAATCCAGAGAGAGGAGAGAACAGTAGGTCATCCAGAGAGAGAAGAGGACACAAGGGCATCCAGACAGAGGAGAGAACAGAAGGGCATCCAGAGAGAGGATATAATAGAAGGGTATCTAGAGAGAGGAGAGGACAAAAAGGCATCCAGAGAGAAGAGAGAGCAGAAGGGCAACCAGAGAAAGGAGAAGACAGAAGGGCATCCAGAGAGAGGCTAGTACAGAAGGACAGCCCGAGAGAAGATAGAACAGAAGCACATCCGCAGAGATGAGAGTAGAGGAGAGAATCCAGAAAGAGAAGAGAACAGAAGCTCATCCAGAGAGAGCAGAGGAATGAAGGACATCCAGAGAGAGAAGAGGATTGAAGGGCATTGGGAGAGACTAGAGAACAGAAGGGAATAGGGATAGAGGAGAAGACAGAAGGGCATTTAGGGAGAGCAGAGAACAGAAGGGCATCCAGAACGAGGAGAAGACAGAAGGGCATCGGGATATAGGAGAAGACAGAAGGGCATCCAGAGAGAGGAGAGGACAGAATTTCCTCCACAGAGAAGAGAGAGCAGAAGGGCATCCAGAGAGAGGAGAGGAAAAAAGGCCATCCACATAAAATAGTACAGAATGCCATACAGAGAGAGGAGAAGACAGAAGGGCATCTAGATAGAGGAGAGAACAGAAGGTCATCCAGAAAGAGGAGAGAACAGAAGGGCATCCAGAGAAGGAGAAGACAGAAGCGAATCCAGAGAGAGGAGAGGATAGAACGGCATCCAGAGGGAGGGTAAGACAGAAGACAGAAGGGAATCCCGAGAGAGGAGAGAAGAGAAGTCCATCCAGAAAGAGGAGAGAACAGAAGGGCATCAAGAGAGAGGAGAAGACAGAAGGATATCCCCAGAGAGGGAAGAACAGAAGCGGAACCAGAGAGAGGAGAGGGCAGAAGTGCATCCAGAGAGAGGAGAAGACAGAAGGGATGTTTCTGTTTTGAACTATGGAAAAGCACACCCCTGTGGTGGACATTTTTGAGGACGCCCCTGTTGTAGACAGTGGGAAAACATCTCTGTGGTGGACAGTCCGGTGGACGTCTTGTGGTTGACAGGATGTCCCTGTGGTGAAGTTTGCTGAGGACAACCTTATGTTGGACATTGGTGAGAACGTCCTTGTGGTGAACATTGGACAGGATGTCCCTGTGGCTGACCAAGTGGAGGACATTCCCGTGGTGGACAGTGGGGTGGTGGTTTCTTTGCTGGAATGTGGGAAGGATGTTTTTGTGGTGGACAGTGAGGAGGACGTCCCTGTGGTGGACAGTGGAATGGACATCACTGTGGTGTACAGTCGAGAGGACCTCACTGTGGTAGACAGTAAGAAGGATATCCCTGTTCTGGAAAGTGAGAAAGACGTTTATGTTGTGGATTTTAAAAAGGATGTCACTTTTTTGGACATTGGGAAGGACCTCCTTGTGGTGCACAGTGGTAAGGATATCCCTCTGGTGGACAGTTGGGAGGACATCCCTGTGGTGGACAGCTGGGAGGAACTCTCTGTGGTGGAGAGTGGGAAGGACATCTCTGTGGTGGACAGTGAAGAGGAGCACTCTGTGTTGGATAGTTGGGATCCCTGTGCTTGACAGTGATGAGGACATCCCTGCGGTGGACAGTGGGGAGGACGTTTCTGTGGTGCACAAGAAAACACTATTTTGGTGGACCTTGGGAATGATGTCCCTGTTTTGGAGAGTGCAGAGCACATCACTGTGATGGACAGTGGTGATGATGACATTGTGGACAGTGGGGAGGATGTACCTGTGGTGCACAAGAAAACGTCTCTTTGGTGGACAGTGGGAAGTATTTGCCTGGAGTGGAGAGTGCAGTGGACATCTCTGCAATGGACAGTGGTAAGAACATTTCTGTTATGCACAGAAGAATGTCCCTGTGGTGCACAGTGGAAAGGATGTTCCTGTGGTGAACAGTGGGAAGGATTTCCCACTGGTGGACATTGGTGAGGATTACCCTGTGGTAAATAGTGGTAAGCATTTCCCTGTGGTGGACAGCAGGGAGAACCTTTCTGTGGTGGACAGTGGGTAGGATATCCCTGTGATGGAAAGTGGGGAGGTAGTCACTGAGGTGGTCAATTGGAAGGACATCCCTGTGGTATAGAGTGGTGAGTACTTCACTGTAGTGCACACTGAGAAGGACATGCCTGTGGATTACACTGTGGAGGACATCCGTGTGGTGGACTATGGGGAGGACCTCCCTGTGGAGGATGGTTGCGAGGACTTCCCTGTGGTGGACAGTGGGGTGGATGTCAATGTAGTCGACAGATGGAAAGACGTCCCTGTGGTGGACAGTGGGAAGGACGTTTCTTTGTTTTACAGTGGGAAGGTCATCCATGTTGTGGACAGTGGGGAGGACCTCCCTGTGGTGGACAGTAGGAAGGATGTCCCTGTAGTGGACCTTGGTGAGGACACCTCTGTGTTAGACCGTGTTGAAAACATCCCTGTGGTGGAAAGTGGGGAGGATGTCCCTTTGGTTGACACTGGGGAATAAGTCCCTGTGGTAGACAGTTGGAAAGATGTCTTTCTGGTGGACAGTGGGAAGGACCCCCTGTGGTGGATAATTGGAAGGACGTCCCTGCTGTAAACAGTGGAGAGGACTTCCCTTAGGTGGACAGTGGGGAGTACGTCCCTGTGGTGGACAGTGGTCAGGATGTCTTGTGGTGGACAGTGGTGATGACGTTTCTCTGGGGCAAAGGAGAATGTCCCTTTGGTAGACATTGGGAATGATGTCCCTGTCATGGATTGTGCGGAGAACATCTCTGGGGTAGACAGTGGTGAGGACATCCATGGTGTGGACAGGAAGATGTTCCTGTGTTGCACAAGGTTGAGGACATCCCTGTTGTGCATGGGAGAATGTCCTTGTTGTGCACAGTGGGGAGGATGTCCTTGTGGTGAACTGTGAGAAGGACATCCCTGTGGTGGAGAGCTGTTAGGAACTGTCTGTGGTGGACAGTGGGAAGGACGTCCCTGTTGTGGACAGTGGAAAGGACTTCTCTTTAGTGGACTTTGGGGAATACGTTCGTTTGGTGGACAATGGGGAGGACGTACTTTGATGGAGAGTGTTGAGGAAGTTTCTCTGGTGCAAAGGAGAATGTCCTTTGGTGGACATTGGAAATGATGTCCCTGCCTTGGAGTGTGCAGAGGACATCTCTGGGGTAAACTGTGGTTGACAGTAGGCAGGACCTCCCTGTGATGACTAGTGGGTAGGACGTCCATATGGTGGACAGTGGGGAGGACATTCTTATTTTGGACAGTGGGGAGGACTTTACTGTTGTGGACAGTTGGAAGGACGTCACTGTGGTGGACAGCTGGGAGGACCTCTCTTTGGCTGAGAGTGAAAAAGATGTCCAGTGATGGACAATGATGAGGAGTGAGTTGGACAGCGCAGAAGACAGCCTTGTAGACTGTAGTAAGAAATTGTAGTAAGAAAAAAGTTCCTGTGGTGCACAAGAGGATGTCTTATTGGTGGACAGTGAGAAGGGTGTCCTTGTAGTGGGGAGTTCAGAGGACATCTCTGGGGAGTACAGTGGTAAGAACATCCCTGTTGTGCACAGGAGAATGGCCCTGAGATGTACAGTGGAGAGGATATCACTGTGGTGGACAGGCAGAAGAATGTTCCTGTTGTGGACAGTGGGGAGCACCTCCCTGTGTTGGATAATGTGTAAGATGTCCCTGTGGTTTACAGTGTGGAAATTATTCATGTTGTGGACAGTGGTGAGGACTTCCCTGTAGTGGACAATGGAGAGGACAACCATGTTGTGTACAATGGTAAGGATGTCCTTGTGGTACACAAGAGGATGTCCCTGTGGTGGATAATGGGAAGGACATCTCTATGGTGAACAGTTGAAAGGACGTCCCTGTGATTTACAGTTGGGAGGATTTCAATGTGGCGGACAGTGGAGAGAACGTTTCTGTGGTGGACAATGGTATATACATGTTTGTTGTAAACAGTGGCGAGGACGTCAATCTCCTAGACAGTGGAAAGGACATCCATGTGGTGGACAGTAGAGAGGACTACCCTGTGGTGGACAGTGGGAAGGAGGTCCCCGTGTTGGACAGTGGAAAGGTCATATAAGTTGTGGACAGTGGGAAGGACGTCCCTGTTGTGGACATTGGCATAGACCTCTTTCTGGTGAACAGTGGGAAGGGTGTACCTCTGGTGGACAGTGAGGAGGACCTACTTGTGATGGACAGTGGGAAGGAGATCCCTATTATGATCTGAGGAGAGGATATCACTGAAGTGGACAGTCTTAAGGATGTCGTCTTGGTGGACAGCGGGGAGAACTTTCCTAGTTTGAATAGTGGGAAGGATATCACTGTTGTAGACAGTGGGGAGCAAATCCAAGTGGTGGATGGAGGGGAGTATTTCCCTGTGATGGACAGTGGGGAGGATATTACTGTGGTGCACTGGAGAATATCCCTGTGGTTCATAGTTGGAAGGATGTCCATATGGTGGAGAGTACGGAGGACATATCTGTTGTGGACAGTGGTTAGGACATCCCTGTTGTGCACAGGGGGATGTCCCTGTGTTGCACTGTGGGGAGGATGTTTCTATTGTTTTCAGTGGGAAGGATTCACTGTGTTTGATAGTTGGGAGGACATCAGTGTTGTGGACAGTTAGGAGGATGTCCCTGTGTTGGAGAGTTGAGAGGATTTCACTGTAGTAGACAGTGTGGATGATGGCCTTGTGGACAGTAAGAACAACACTCCGGTTGTGCACAAGAGAATGTCTCTTTGGTGAACAGTGAGAATGATGTCCTTGTAGTGGGGAGTGCAGAAGACATCTCTGGGGTAGACAACAGTAAAAACATCCCTGTTTTGCACAGGAGGATGTCCTTGTGGTGTACAGTGGAAAGGACATACCTGTAGTGGACAGTGAAGAGGACTTCCCTGTGATGGACAATTGAAATGTCATCCTTGTGGTCGACTGTGGGAAGGACGTCCCTTTGGAGGACAGTGTTGAGGACAACAATGTGGTAAAGAGGCAGAAGGTTGTCCCTGTGGTAGACGGAGGGGAGGACCTCCCTGTGGTGGACAGTGGGTAGGATGTCCCTGTGGTTTACAGTGCAGAGGATATTCTTGTAGTGGACTGTGGTGATAACTTCCATGTAGTGCATATTGTTGAGGACAACCATGTTGTGGACAGTGGTAAGGATGTTCTTGTAGGACATAGGAGGATATCTCTGTGGTGCACTGCCTGTTTCTCTCTCTGACATGAAGACCTGCCTTTCTTCTCAGGTCCATGAATTGGCAGACATCCTCCACTTTCAGGAGTAAATTTCACCGCTCTCAGCCCTTTGTTCTTCCTCCCCTGTGGAGTTCTCTCAATGTTTGGTTTTTCAGGTCACTCACTCTGAGTGTATCCCTCCTCAGACACCTGCGGCTCCTGATTCTAACTCCTCACATACCCCGCCACTCCCTCCCCCTTCCTGGTCTAGTGCTCAGCATTCACACAGCCACATGCCTGCCGCTCCTTCTTCATCCTCATGCCCATGCCCCCTTCCTCTTCATGGTCCTCTCATAAACCTTCCCAGCCTTCTTGCCCCCAATTGGGGACAGAGGCCGTCTTCTGGAGATGAGGATGAAACAGAGCCAGAAGGTGGAAGCAGGGATGAGGGCAGAGCCGTGACAGAAAATGAAAACATGTGCCCTATGGAGAATCCTACAATTTAAAAAAAAAAAAACTCTGCTTTAAACAGTTAGAAAAATTAAATTCGGCTGTTAGGAATTATGGGCCCAATGCTCCCTTCATTCTTTCCCTTCTTGAAAACCTTGGGGCAGGTGGATATTTAACACCCAATGAGTGGTTGACATTTGCCTAGGCCATATTAACCCGGGGACAATTTCTCTCCTTGCAGACTGACTGGGCAGATCGTTGCAGGTCTCAGGCCCAAGTCAATCTCTCAAGCTCATGCTCAACATTCAATAAATGGACACTTGATAAACTCCTAGGTTGAGGGAAATATGCCTCTATCCAAATACAGCAAAAATTTTCTCTGGGTCTCTTGGATAAGTCTTCCTCAGCAGCTATGAGTGCCTGGAGAGCCATTCCCATGAAAGGCTCTGTCCTTTCCCCCTTGACCCAGATCATTCAGGGCAATCAAGAAGAATTTTCAGAATTTGTTGCGCACCTCCTGGAGGCAGCTGAGAGATCCTTGGGACCTGACCAGGGAGACAATAAACTTCTTCAGCAGCTTGCTTATGAAAATGCTAACTCTGCCTATAGGACTGCACTTCGTGGGAAATATAAAAATAAAGATTTGGATGAGATGATTCATATCTGCAATGATGTAGATCCCTTTGCCCAGAAGATCTCACAACCATCAATCTGGCTGTGGGAGCGGCCACTACAGCTACTAGTGGTGGGGCAAACGTATCCACCTGTTTTAGATGTGGTCACCTGGGCCATTTTGCTAAACGGTGCCCTCAGGGTAAACCCATGGCTCAGCCCCCACCTCAATGGAAGGGAGAGCATTCACTTCCAATGACCCCTTGCCCTCGCTGCAGGCTAGGCAAATATTGGGCTACTGCCTGCCATTCCAAAACTGATATTTTGGCCAACCCCTCCCTCCCCTTCAGGGAAACGGGATGCGGAGCCAGACCCAGACCCCTTAGCCAGTCTCCTTCCTGCCATCCTCAGGAAACAGCCAGGCAGGGCCACATCAAACCTTCCATCAACAGCTCCCAAAACAGCCACAGCCCTCTGGAGGGCTACCCCAGGGAGTGCAGGATTGGACCTCTGTGCCTCCTCCAATACAATTTTAGAAGCTGGAGGAGGAGTTCAGATGATCCCTAATGGTGTCTTAGGGCCTCCCCCACCCCAGACTTATTATCTTATCTTGGGCAGAGCATCTGCCACACTCCAAGGCATTACCATTTTCCCTTCAATTGTTGATAACGATTACTCTGGAGAAATTAAAGTATTGGCCACTAGTTCTAGAGGGCCCCTTCACATTCACCAGGGACAGTGCCCTGCACAGGCCTTTCCCCTTCCAGTAGACACCTCCACACCTTCCTTGGGCCCATCCCGGGGTGCTTCCAACCCTGAGTTTTCTGATGTCTATTGGGTCTAAAGACTGTCACAAGAGTGCCCACAATTAAAATTGATACCTAATGGCAAAAATTTTGAGGGCATACTTGACTCAGGAGTGGACTCCAGAGTTATTTCACAGGCTTCTTGGCCCTCCTTTTGGCCCTGTCAGCCTTCTTTAACTCACCTTCAAGACATTGGCCAGTCCACCAACACCCTTCAAAGCTCCCAGTTGCTCACTTGGGAGGATCCTGTGGGTAATACTGGATATTTTAGACAATTCATTGTACCTGGCCTCCCTATAAACTTATGGGATCGAGATATATTGAGTCAAATGGGAGTCCTTATGTTTAGCCCCTCTGCAGTTGTTACCCACCAGATGCTGGACCAGGGGTTCATCCCTGGACAAAGCTTGGGCAGATGCAACCAAGGGATCCCCACCCCAATTGTTGTTACATCAAAGACCTCACGCTCAGGACTAGGTTATGATTCAAATTTTTTTTAAGGACCATTGCCCCCCCTGCACGCAAGACAGATAAGATCACCTGGAAGTCAGATTCCCTTGTCTGGGTCGACCAATGGTCCCTCCCTCAACATAAACTTTTAGCGGCCATGCAGTTGGTGCAGGAACAATTAGATGTTGGCCACATTGAACCCTCCATCTTCCTTTGGAATACACCCATTTTTGGTTCCTATTTGTAATCAGACATTGATATTTAATAATACCTTTTTATATACCATAGCATCCAATGTTACCTAATTTGCCAGTGCCACTGGATTGACATTATATAATTCCAATTTTGATTTTTTAAAGACCAGAGATTATTGTGTATTTGTTACCATTCTCCCTCACTTTTTATTCAAAATTCAGAGTCTTTTCTTAATGTTCTGGATCAAGGTCTTTCCCTTAGGATCAAACGAGAGCCTCTGACAGCCCTTACGTTGTCTGTCATATTAAGAATCAGCGCTATTGGCGCAGGTATTGGCATTGCTTCTCTAGTCACCTCCAATAATTATTATGCCCATCTTCAGTCTCTTATTGATAAAGATTTAATTAATTTGAGAGAAGGGATACAAGACTTTAAGGACTCTGTGGCTTCTCTTTCTGAGGTGGTGTTACAGAACAGGAGAGGACTTGACCTTGTCTTCTTTAAGGAAGAAGGTCTCTGCGTAGCCCTCAGAGAAGAATGTTGCTTTTACTCTGATAAGACAGGCCTTGTCCAAAATAGCCTGGACAAAGTCAAAAAGAGTTTAGAGGAAAGAAAAAGAGCCAGAGAACAAGAGTCATGGTGTCAAAATTGGTTCTCTACTTCACCTTGGCTTACTAACCTATTGCCTAGTTTACTAGGACCCTTTGTTGGTATTTTATTGCTTCTGTCTTTTGGCCCTTGGGCTCTTAACTGTCTCACAAGTTTTGTTAAGAACCAGATTGATGCTGCCATCAAGAAGCCAGTTGAAGTTCATTACCATCAACTGAAGACTGAATGAAATCCACAAGTGATTTTGCCAGAGACAGGCGCAGCTGCCAGCCACCCTGCCTTCCCCTATGGCTGACCCCTAGATTTCCACACCCTCAAGAAAGGTTCCTGGCATGCCTGGCTCTGCCCTTGATTCTCTCACTAGGGAGACTGGCCCCTTGATACCCTGACAAAAATTGGCTTTTTCCTAAAATAAGGCCTGCCTTTGATGTGGCCCTCTAATATCCGGGAGTCTTTCATTATGACAATATTACACCCCAAATAACAAATGGCTGATAACCTAGGCATTCACACAGGGATGTGTGAGAGAGAACAGAAGGGCATCTAGAGAGAAGAGAAGACAGAATAATATCCAGAGTGAGGAGAAAAATTTTCAGGCATCCAGAGAGAGGAGAATACAGAAGGGCATCGGGAGAGATGAGAAAACAGAAGGGCATAGGGAGAGTGGAGAAGACAGAAGGGCATCCAGAGAGAGGAGAGGACAGAAGGACATCCAGAGAGAAGAGAGCACAGAAGGGCATCCAGAGAGAATAGAGGACAGAAGGGCATCTAGAGAGAGGAGAGAAGAGAAGGGCATCCAGTGAGAGGAAAAGACAAACAGAGGAGAGAACAAAAGGGCATCCAGAGAGAAAAGAAGACAGAAGGGCATCCAGGGAGAAGAAAGGACAGAAGGACATCAGGAGATACGAGAAGACAGAAGAGCATCCAGAGAGAAAAGAGGACAGAATGGCCTTCAAGAGTGAAGAGAGGAAGGAAGGGCATCAAGAGAGAGGAGAGGACAGAAGGACATCCCGAAAGAAGAGAGGACAGAAGCACATCCAGAGAGATGAGAGAACAGGAGAGAATCCAGAAAGAGGAGAGAACAGAAGCCCATCCAGAGAGAGCAGAAGACTGAAGGACATCCAGAGAGAGAAGAGGACTGAAGGGCATCCGGAGAGAGGAAAAGACAGAAGCACATGCAGAGAGAGGAGAGGACAGAATGGCCTCCAGTGAGAGGAGAGAACAGAAGCGCATCTAGAGAGAAGAGAAGACAGAACGATATCCAGAGTGAGGAGAAAACTTTCGGGCATCCAGAGAGAGGAGAATACAGAAAGGCATCCAGGGAGATTAGAGAATAGAACGTTATCCAGAGAGTGGAGAAGCTAAAGGAACATCCAGAGAGAGGAAAGAACATAAGCTCATCCAGAGAGAATAGAGGAGAGAAGGGCATGTAGAGATAGCAGAGAACAGAAGGGTATCCAGAAAGAGGAGAAGGCAGAAGAACATCTGGAGATAGGAGAAGACAGAAGGGCATCCAGAAAGAGCAGAGGAGAGGAGAGAATGGCCTCCAGAGAGACGAGATAAAAGAAGGGCATCCAGAGATAGGAGGGGGCAGATGGACATCCACAGAAAAGAGAATTAAGGTCATACAGAAAGAGGAGAAGATCGAAGGGCATCTAGATTGAGGAGAGAACAGAAGGGCATCTAGAGAGAGGAGAGAACAGAAGAGCATCCAGAGAGCAGAGAAGACAGAAGGGCTTCCAGAGAGAGGAGAGAACAGAAGGGCATCTGGAAAGAGAAGAAGAGAGAAGGGAATCCAGAGAGAGGAGAGAACAGAAGGGCATCCAGAGAGAGAAGAGGACACAAGGGCATCCAGAGAGAGGAGAGAACAGAAGGGCATCCAGCGAGAGGATAGAACAGAAGGGTATCAAGAGAGAGGAGAGGACAAAATGGCATCCAGAGAGAGGAGAGAACAGAAGGGCAACCAGAGAAAGGAGAATACAGAAGGGCATCCAGAGAGAGCAGAGGACAGAAGCATATCCCGTGAGAAGAGAGAACAGAAGTGCATCCAGAGAGATGAGAGAACAGGAAAGAATCCAGAACAAGGAGAGGACAGAAGCCCACCCAGAAAGCAGAAAACTGAAGACATTCAGAGAGAGAAGTGGACAGAAAGGCATCCCGATAGAGGAGAACACAGAAGGGCATCCAAAGAGAAAAGAGGACAGAATGGCATCCAGTGAGAGGAGAAGACAGAAGGGTATCCAGAGTGAAGAGAAAATTGTCAGAAATCCAGAGAGAGGAGAATACAGAAGAGCATCGGGAGAGATGAGAGAACAGAAGGGCATAGGGAGAGAGGAGAAGACAGAAGGGCATCCAGAGAGAGGAGAGCACCGAAGGGCATCCAGAGAGATGAGAGAACAGAAGGGAATCCAGTGAGAATAGAGGACAGAAGGACATCTAGAGAGAGGAGAGAACAGAAAGCCATCCAGAGAGAGGAGAAGACAGAAGTTCTTCTAGAGAGAGGAGAGAACAGAAGGACATCCAGTTAGAGGAGAGAACAAAATGGCATTCATGTAGAGGAGAGGTCAGAAGGGCTTCCAGAGAGAGGAGAGTGAAGAAGGGCATCTAGAGGGAGGAGAGACCAGTAGGGCATCAAAAGGGAGGAGAATACAGAAGGGCACCCAGAGATAGGAGAGAACAGAAGGGCATCAATAGAGATGCAATAACAGAAGGGCATCCAGAGAGAGGAGAAGACAGAAGGGCTTTCAGAGAGAGGAGAGAACAGAAGGGCATCCAGAAAGGTGAGAAAAGAGAAGGCATCCAGATAGATAAGAGCACAGATGAGCATCCTGAGAAAGGAGAGGACAGAAGGGCATCAAGTAGAAAAGAGAACAGAAGGGCGTACAAAGAGTGGAGAGGACAAAAGGGCATCTAGAGAGATCAGAGAAAAGAAGGGTATCCAGAAAGAGGAGAAGACACAAGGGCATCTGGAGATAGGAGAAGACAGATGGGCATCCATAGAGAGGAGAAGACAGAATGGACTCCAGAGAGAAGAGAGAGCAGAAGGGCATCCAGAGAGAGTAGAGAACAGAAGGGCATCCAGAAACAGGTCAGAAAAGAAGGGAATCTGGAAAAGGAGAAGACAGAAGCAAATTCAGAAAGATGTTAGAACAGAAGAGCATTTGGAGAGATGAGAAGCCCAAAGGGCATCCAGAGAAAGGCAAGAACAGAAGTGCATTCAGAAGAGAACAGAAGGTCATCCAGAGAGAGGAGAAGACAGAAGGGAATCCAGAGCAAGGAGAGAACAGTAGGGCATCCAGAGAGAGAAGAGGACACAAGGTCATCCAGACAGAGGAGAGAACAGAAGGGCATCCAGAGAGAGGATAGAATAGAAGGGTATCTAGAGAGAGGAGAGGACAAAAAGGCATCTAGAGAGAGGAGAGAACAGAAGGGCAACCAGAGAAAGGAGAAGACAGAAGGACATCCCGAGAGAAGAGAGAAAAGAAGCACATCCACTGAGATGAGAGTACAGTAGAGAATTCAGAAAGAGGAGAGAAAAGAAGCCCATCCAGAGAGAGCAGAAGAGTGAAGGACATCCAGAGAGAGAAGAGGATTGAAGGGCATTGGGAGAGAGGAGAGAACAGAAGGAAATAGGGATAGAGGAGTAGAAAAAATGGCATTTAATGAGTGCAGAGAACAGAAGGGCATGCAGAAAGAGGAGAAGACAGAAGCGCATCGGGAGATAGGACAAGACAGAAGGGTATCGAGAGAGAGGAGAGGACATAATTTCCTCCACAGAGAAGAGAGAGCAGAAGGGCATACAGAGAGAGGAGAGGAAAAAAGGGCACCAAATGAAATAGTACAGAAGGCCATAAAGAGAGAGGAGAAGACAAAAGTGCCTCTAGGTAGAGGAGAGAACAGAAGGGCATCCAGAGAAGGAGAAGACAGACGTGAATCCAAAGAGAGGGGAGAACAGAAGGGCATCAGGAAAGAGGAGAAGACAGAAGGTCATCCAGAGAGAGGAGATGACAGAAGGGCATCCAGAGAGAGAAGAATAATAGGGAATCCAGAGAGAGGAGAGAACAAAAGTGCATCCAGAGAGAGGAGAACACAGAAGGGCATCCAGAAAGAGGAGAAGATAGATCGGCATCCAGAGAGAGGAGAAGTCAGAAGGGAATCCAGAGAGAGGAGAGAACAGTAGGGCATCCAGTGAGAGAAGAGGACACAAGGGCATCCAGACAGAGGAGAGCACAGAAGGGCATCCTGAGAGAGGATAGAATAGAAGGGTATCTAGAGAGATGAGAGGACAAAAGGGCATTCAGAGAGAGGAGAGAACAGAAAGGCAACCAGAGTCAGGAGAAGACAGAAGGGCATCCAGAAAGAGGCGAGGACAGAAGGACATCCCGAGAGAAGAGAGAAAAGAAGCACATCTGCAGAGATGAGAGTACAGGAGAGAATCTAGAAAGAAGAGAGAACAGAAGCCCATCCAGAGAGAGCAGAAGAGTGAAGGACATCCAGAGAGAAGAGGATTGAAGGGCATTGGGAGAGATGAGAGAACAGAAGGGAATAGGGATAGAGGAGAAGACAGAAAGGCATTTAGGGAGAGCAGAGAACAGAAGGGCATGCAGAAAGAGGAGAAGACAGAAGGGCATCGGGAGATAGGACAAGACAGAAGGGCATCGAGAGAGAGAGAGAGAGAGAGAGAGAGAGAGAGAGAGAGAGAGAGAGAGAGAGAGAGAGAGAGGACAGAATTTCCTCCACAGAGAAGAGAGAGCAGAAGGGCATCCAGAGAGAGGAGAGGAAAAAGGGCATCCACATAAAATAGTACAGAAGGCCATACAGAGAGAGAAGACAGAAGGGCATCTAGATAGAGGAGAGAACAGAAGGGCATCCAGAAAGAGGAGAGAACAGAAGGGCATCCAGAGAATGAGAAGACAGAAGCGAATCCAGAGAGAGGAGAGAACAGAAGGGCATCAGGAAAGAGAAGACAGAAGGTCATCCAGAGAGAGGAGAGGACAGAATGGCATCCAGGGAGAGCAGAAGACAGAAGGCAATCCAGAGAGAAGAGAGAACAGTAGGGCATTCAGAGAGAGGAGAGAACAGAAGGGCATCAGGAGAGACGAGAAGACAGAAGGTCATCCAGAGAGAGGAGATGTCAGAATGCCATCCAGAGAGAGGAGAAGAAAAATAGCGAATCCGGAGAGAGGAGAGAACAGAAGTGCATCCAGAGAGAGAAGACAGAAGGGCACCCAGAGAGAGGAGAGGATAGAATGGCATCCAGACAGCGGAGAGAGCATAACAGCATCTAGAGAGAGGAAAAGACAGAAGGGCATCCAGAGAGAGGAGAGAACAGAAGGGCATCCAGAAAGAGGAGAGAACAGAAGGGCATCAAGAGAGAGGAGAAGACAGAAGGATATCCAGAGAGGGGAGAGAACAGAAGGGCAACCAGAGAGAGGAGGGGACAGAAGTGCATCCAGAGAGAGGACAAGATTGAAGGGAAGTTTTTGTTTTGAACTATGGAAAAGCACACCCCTGTGGTGGACATTGGTGAGGACGCCCCTGTTGTGGACAATGGGAAAACATCTCTGTGGTGGACAGTCCGTGGACGTCTTGTGGTTGACAGGAAAAAGATATCCCTGTGGTGAAGAGTGCTGAGGACAACTCTATGTTGGACATTGGTGAGAACATCCCTGTGGTGAACATTGGGCAGGATGTCTCTGTGGCTGACCAAGTGTAGGACATTCCCGTGGTGGACAGTGGGGCAGTGGTTTCTGTGCTGGACAGTGGGAAGGATGTGCTTGTGCTGGACAGTGAGGAGGACGGCACTTTGGTGGACAATGGAAAGGACATCACTGTGGTGGACAGTAGAGAGGACCTCCCTGTGGTAGACAGTAAGAAGGATATCCCCATTCTGGAAAGTGAGAAAGACGTTTATGTTGTGGATTTTAAAAAGGATGTCACTTTTGTAGACATTGGGAAAGACCTCCTTGTGGTGCACAGTGGGAAGGATATCCCTCTGGTGGACAGTTAGGAGGACATCCTGTGGTGGACAGCTGGGAGGAACTCTCTGTGGTGGACAGTGGGAAGGACATCTCTGTTGTGGACAGTGAAGAGGAGCACTCTGTGTAGGATAGTTGGGATCCCTGTGCTGGATAGTGATGAGGACATCCCTGTGGTGGACTGTGGGGAGGACGTTTCTGTGGTGCACAGGAAAACACTAATTTGGTGGACCTTGGGAATGATGTCCCTGTTTTGGAGAGTGCAGAGCACATCACTGTGGTGGACAGTGATGACATTGTGGACAGTGGGGAGGATTCCTGTGGTGCATAAGAAAACGTCTCTTTGGTGGACAGTGGGAAGTATTTGCCTGGAGTGGAGAGTGGAGTGGACATCTCTGCAATGGACAGCGGTAAGAACATTTCTGTTATGCACAGAAGAATGTGCCTGTGGTGCACAGTGAAAAGGATGTTCCTGTGGTGAACAGTGGGAAGGATTTCCCACTGGTGGACATTGGTGAGGATGACCCTGTGGTAAATAGTGGTAAGCATGTCCCTGTGGTGGACAGCAGGGAGAACCTTTCTGTGCTGGACAGTGTGTAGGATATCCCTGTGATGGAAAGTGGGGAGGTAGTCACTGAGGTGGTCAATGGGAAGGACATCTCTGTGGTATAAAGTGGTGAGTACTTCACTGTAGTGCACACTGAGGAGGACATGCCTGTGGATTACACTGTGGAGGACATCCGTGTGGTGGACTATGGGGAGGACCTCCCTGTGGAGGATGGTTGCGAGGACTTCCCTGTGGTGGACAGTGGGGTGGATGTCAATGTAGTCGACAGATGGAAAGACGTCCCTGTGATGGACAGTGGGAAGGACATTTCTTTGTTTTACAATGGGAAGGACATCCATGTTGTGGACAGTGGGGAGGACCTCCCTGTGGTGGACAGTAGGAAGGATGTTCCTGTAGTGGACCTTGGTGAGGACAGCCCTGTGTTGGACCATGTGTAAAACATCCCTGTGGTGGAAAGTGGGGAGGACGTCCCTTTGGTTGACACTGGGGAATAAGTCCCTGTGGTAGACAGTTAGAAGGATGTCTTTCTGGTGGACAGTGGGAAGGACCCCCTGTTGTGGATAGTTGGAAAGACGTCCCTGCTGTAAACAGTGGAGAGGATTTCCCTTAGGTGGACGGTGGGGAGTACGTCCCTGTGGTGGACAGTGGTCAGGATGTCTTGTGGTGTACAGTGGTGATGACGTTTCTCTGGGGCAAAGGAGAATGTCTCTTTGGTAGACATTGGGAATGATGTCTCTGTCGTGGATTGTGCGAAGAACATCTCTTGGGTAGACAGTGGTGAGGACATCCATGGTGTGCACAGGAAGATGTTCCTGTGTTGCACAAGGTTGAGGACATCCCTGTTGTGCACGGGAGGATGTCCTTGTTGTGCACAGTGGGGAGGATGTCCTTGTCATGAACAGTGAGAAGGACATCACTGTGGTGGAGAGCTGGGAGGAACTCTCTGTGGTGGACAGTGTGAAGGATGTCCCTTTTGTGGACAGTGAAAAGGACTTCTCTTTAGTGGACTTTGGGGAATACATTCGTTTGGTGGACAATGGGGAGGACGTCCTTTGGTGGAGAGTGTTGAGGAAGTTTCTCTGGTGCAAAGGAGAACGTCCTTTGGTGGACATTGGATATAATGTCCCTGCCTTGGAGTGTGCAGAGGACATCTCTGGGGTAAACTGTGGTGAGGACATTCCTGTTGTGCAAAGCAGAGGTTCCTGTGGTGCACAAGGTGAGGACATCACTGTTGTGCACAGGAGGATGCCCCTGTGGTGCACAGTGGGGAGGATGTCCTTGTGGTGAACAGTGAGAAGGATGTTCCTGTTTTGGACAGCTGGGAGGACCTCTCTATGGTTAACAGTAGGAAGGACCTCCCCATGATGGCTAGTGGGTAGGACGTACATATGGTGGACAGTGGGGAGGAAATCCCTGTTTTGGACAGTGGGGAGAACTTTACTGTTGTGGACAGTGGGGAGGAAATCCCTGTTTTGGACAGTGGGGAGGATGTCACTGTGGTGGACAGGTGGGAGGACCTCTCTTTGGTTGACAGTGAAAAAGATGTCCAGTGATGGACAATGATGAGGAGTGTGTTGGACAGCGCAGAAGACAGCCTTGTAGACTGTAGTAAGAAATTGTAGTAAGAACAAAGTTCCTGTGGTGCACAAGAGAATGTCTCTTTGGTGGACAGTGAGAAGGGTGTCCTTGTAGTGGGGAGTTCAGAGGACATCTCTGGGGAGTACAGTGGTAAGAACATCCCTGTTGTGCACAGGAGGATGTCCCTGAGATATACAGTGGAGAGGACATCACTGTGGTGGACAGGCAGAAGAATGTTCCTGTTGTGGACAGTGGGGAGGACCTCCCTGTGGTGGACAATGTGTAAGATGTCCCTGTGGCTTACAGTGTGGAGGATATTCATGTTGTGGACAGTGGTGAGGACGTCCCTGTAGTGGACATTGGAGAGGACAACCATGTTGTGTACAGTGGTAAGGATGTCCTTGTGGTACACAGGAGGATGTCCCTGTGGTGGATAAAGGGAAGGACATCTCTATGGTGAAAAGTTGAAAGGACATCCCTTTGATTTACAGTTGGGAGGACCTCCCTGTGGTAGACAGTGGAGAGAACGTTTCTGTGGTGGACAGTTGTATATACATGTTTGTTGTAAACAGTGGCGAGGACGTCAATCTGGTAGACAGTGGAAAAGACATCCTTGTGGTGGACAATAGAGAGGATTACCCTGTGGTGGACAGTGGGAAGAAGGTCCCTGTGGTGGACAGTGGAAAGGACATATAAGTTGTGGACTTTGGGAAGGACGCCCCTGTTGTGGACATTGGGATAGACTTCTTTGTGGTGGACAGTAGGAAGGGTGTGCCTCTCGTGGACAGTGGGGAGGACCTACTTGTGATGGACAGTGGGAAGGATATCCCTGTTATGATCTGAGGAGAGGATATCACTGAAGTGGACAGTCTTAAGGATGTCGTCTTGGTGGACAGCGGGGAGGACTTTTCTAGTTTGAATAGTGGGAAGAATATCACTCTTGTAGACAGCGCGGAGCAAATCCAAGAGGTGGACTGTGGGGAGTATTTCCCTGTGATGGACAGTGTGGAGGATATTACTGTGGTGCACTGGAGAATATCCCTGTGGTGCATAGTTGGAAGTATGTCCATATGGTGGAGAGTGCGGAGGACATATCTGTTGTGGACAGTGGTTAGGACATCCCTGTTGAGCACAGGGGGATGTCCCTGTGTTGCACAGTGGGGAGGATGTCCCTGTTGTTTTCAGTGGGAAGGATTTGCTGTGTTTGATAGTTGGGAGGACATCCGTGTTGTGGACAGTTAGGAGGATGTCCCTGTGTTGGAGAGTTGAGAGGATTTCACTGTAATAGACAGTATGGATGATGGCCTTGTAGACAGTAAGAACAACATTCTGGTGGTGGACAAGAGAATGTCTCTTTGGTGGACAGTGAGAATGATGTCCTTGTAGTGGGGAGTGCAGAAGACATCTCTGGTGTAGACAGTGGTAAAAACATCCCTGTTTTGCACAGGAGGATGTCCCTGTGGTGTACAGTGGAAAGGACATCCCTGTAGTGGACAATGAAGAGGACTTCACTGTGATGGACCATTGAAATGTCATCCTTGTGGTCGACTGTGGGAAGGATGTCCATTTGGAGGACAGTGTTGAGGACAACAATGTGGTGGACAGGCAGAAGGTTGTCCCTGTGGTAGACGGAGGGGAGCACCTCCCTGTGGTGGACAGTGGGTAGGATGTCCCTGTGGTATACAGTGCAGAGGATATTCTTGTGGTGGACTGTGGTGATAACTTCCATAACTTCCATGTAGTGGAGAGTGTGGATGACGGCCTTGTGGACAGTAAGGACAATGCTCCTGTGGTACACAAGACAATGTTTCTTTGGTGGACAGTGAAAAGGATGTCCTTGCAGTGGGGAGTGCAGAAGACATCTCTGGGTTGGACTGAAACGAGCGCCCCCCAAATCCCTTTTCGCCCGCGAATAAGGACAGGAGGCGGTAATCGGGTGTACTGCGACGAGGACCTTTTACTATTCCACACGGTAAAGCGGAAAGACGGAAGAAACCGGAAGTGGCTCGCTTAAATACACCCTAGAGTGATGTATTCACTTCTGAATGGCTGTTCGCTCACCACCCAATATTACGACTCAGGATAGGCCAGTGACTTGGCGCTCTTTCTGTCTAGCAGCTGTGCAGAATAATTGTTTACTGCTGGGGAAACATGAGGCCAACGCCATCTTGGAAAATGCAAATATGTAGCCACTGAAACAGTGGCTCACTACATTGGAAAGTGGTAAGAACATCCCTGTTGTGCACAGGAGGATGTCCCTGTGGTGTACAGTGGGAAGGACATCCCTGTGGTGGACATTGAAGAGGTCTTCCCTTCAGTGGAATGTTGAAATGACATCCTTGTGGTTGACAGTGGGAAGGACGTCCCTTTGGAGGACAGTGGAGAGGACATCATTGTGGTGGACAGACAGAAGGATGTCCCTGTGGTGGACAGAGGGGAGGACTTGCCTGTGGTGGACAGTGGGTAGGATGTCCCTGTGGTTTACAGTGCAGAGGATATTCGTGTGGTGGATGGCGGTGAGGACTTCCCTGTAGTGCATATTGTTGAGGACAACCATGTTGTGGACAGTGGTAAGGATGTCCTTGTAGGACACAGGAGGATATCCCTGTGGTGGACAGTGGGAAGGGCATCTGTTTTGTGGACCATGGAAAAAACGTCCCTGTGGTTGACAGTTGGGAGGACCTAACTGTGGTGGACAGTGCGGAGGACACATCTTTTGTGGACAGTGGGTAGGACGTCCCTGTTGTGGATTGTGGAAAGGACATCACTTTGATGGACAGTAGAGAGGACCTCCCTGTGGTGGACGTTGGAAAGGAGGTCCGTGTTGTGGACAGTGGGAACAATATTTCTGTGGTGGACCACTGAAATGATGTCTCTGTGGTGGACAGTAGAGAGGACCTATTTGTGGTAGACAGTGGGTAGTACGTCCCTGTGGTAGACAGTGTGAAGTATGGTCCTTTGGTGGACAATGGGAAGGACGTCCCTGTGGTGGACAGTGGAAAGAACATCCCTGTTGTGGACAGTGGGGAGGTCATCCCTGTGGTTGACAGTGGAAACTACATCACTTTGATGGACAGGAGAAAGCACCTCCCTGTGGCGAACAGTGGGAAGGAGGTCCGTGTGGTGGGCAGTGGGAAGGACATTTGTGTTGTTGACTGTGGGAAAAACATCTCTGTTGTGGACATTGGGAAAGACCTCCTTGGGGTGAACTGTGGGAAGAATGTCCTTCTTGTGGACAAAGGGGAGGAAGTCACTTAGGTGGAAAGTGGGAAGGACATCCCTGTGGTGGACAGTGGGAAGGATGTCCCTGTTGTTTACAGTGGGAAGGACTTTGATGTGTTTGATAGTTGAGAGGACATCCATGTTGTAGACAGATTGGAGGATGTCCCTGTGTTGGAGAGTTGAGAGGATTTCCCTGTGGTGGACAGTGTGGATGACAGCCTTGTGGACAGTAAGGACAACGCTCCTGTGGTGCACAAGAGAATGTATCTTTGATGGACAATGAAAAGGATGACCTTGTAGTGGGGAGTGCAGAAGACATCTCTGGGTTGGACAGTGGTAAGAACATCCCTGTTGTGCACAGGAGGATGTCCCTGTGGTGTACAGCGGGAAGGACATCCCTGTGGTGGACAGTGAAGAGGTCTTCCCTTTGGTGGAAAGTTGAAATGACGTTCTTGTGGTCGGCAGTGGAAAGTACGTCCTTTTGGAGGACAGTGGAGAGGACAGACAGAAGGATGTCCCTGTGGTGGACAGAGGGGAGGACCTGCCTGTGGTGGACAGTGGGTAGGATGTCCCTGTGGTTTACAGTGCAGAGGATATTCGTGTGGGTGGACGGCTGTGAGGAATTCCCTGTAGTGCATATTGTTGAGAACAACCATGTTGTGGACAATGTTAAGGATGTCCTTGTAGGACACAGGAGGATATCCCTGTGGTGGACAGTGGGAAGGGCATCTGTTTGGTGGACCATGGAAAAAAAGTCCCTGTGGTTGAAAATTGGGAGGACCTAACTGTGGTGAACAGTGGGGAGGACACATCTTTTGTGGACAGTGGGAGGATGTCCCTTTTGTGGATTGTCGAAAGGACATCTCTTTGATGGACAGTAGAGAGGACCTCCCTGTGGTGGACATTGGGAAGGAGGTCCCTGTTGTGGACAGTGGGGATAATATTTCTGTGGTGGATCGTTGAAATGACGTCTCTGTGGTGGACAGTGGAGAGGACCTCTTTGTTGTAGACAGTGGGTAGTATGTCCCTGTGGTAGACAGTGGGTAGTATGGTCCTGTGGTGGACACTGGGGAGGACGTCCCTGTTGTCGATATTGGGAAGGGACATCCTTGTGTGTGAACAGTGGAAAGAACATCCCTGTGTGGACAGTGGGGGAGGACATCCCTGTGGTGGATAGGGTGAAGGACATCCCTATGGTGGACAGTGAAGAGGACTTTCCTGTGTTGGACATTTGGGATGACATCCCTTTGGTGAATAGTGGGAAAGATGTTTCTTTGGTGGATAGTGGGGAGGATTGTCACTGTCCATAGAGTGTGCAGAGGATAACTCTGAGTGGAGGGTGTTGCTGACATCCCTGGTGTGCAAAGGAGGATATCCCTGTTGTGCACAGGAAAATGTCCCTGTTGTGCAAAGTGGGTAAGATGTCTCAGTGGTGAACGGTGAAAAGGATGTCACTGTGGTGGACAATTTGGAGGATGTCCCTGTGGTGGACAGTGGGAAGGACGTCCCTTTGGTGGACAACAATGAGGAATTCCCTATGGTGGACTGTATGAAGGACGTCCTTGTTGTGATCAGCGGGGAGGATGTCCCTGTCGTAGAGTGTGCAGAGGATAACTCTGGGTGGAGGATGTTGCTGACATTCCTGGTGTGCAAAGGAGGATATCCCTGTGGTGCACTGCCTGTTTCTCTCTCTGACATGAAGACCTGCCTTTCTTCTCAGGTCCATGAATTGGCAGACATCCTCCACCTTCAGGAACAAATTTCATGGCTCTCAGCCCTTTGTTCCTCCTCCCCTGCGCAGGACTCTCAGTGTTTGGTTTTCCCTGTCACTCGCTCTCAGGGTATCCCTCCTCAGACACCTGCGGCTCCTGATTCTAGCTCCTCACAGACCCCGCCACTCCCTCCCCCTTCCTGGGCTAGTGCTCAGCATTCACACAGCCACATACCTGCCACTCCTTCTTCCTCCTCATGCCCCATGCCCCCTTCCTCTTCATGGTCCTCTCATAAACCTTCCCAGCCTTCTTGCCCCCAATTGGGGACAGGGGCCATCTTCTGGAGATGAGGATGAAACAGAGCCAGAAGGTGGAAGCAGGGATGAGGGCAGAGCCGTGACAGAAAATGAAAAACCTGTGCCCTATGGAGAATCCTACAATCTTTAAAAACTCTGCTTAAACAGTTAGAAAAATTAAATTCGGCTGTTAGCAATTATGGGCCCAATGCTCCCTTCACTCTTTCCCTTCTTGAAAGCCTTAGGGCAGGTGGATATTTAACACCCAATAAGTGGTAGACAGTTTCCCAGGCCATATTAACTCGGGGACAATTTCTCTCATGGCATGCTGATTGGGAAGATCGTTGCAGGTCTCAGGCACAAGCCAATCTCTCAAGCTCATGTTCACCCTCCATTAAATGGACACTTGATAAACTCCTAGGTTGAGGGAAATATGCCTCTAACCAAATACAGCAAAAATTTTCTCTGGGTCCTCTTGCTCAGTCTTCCTCAGCAGCTATGAGTGCTTGGAGAGCCATTTCCCATGAAACGCTCTGTCCTTTCCCCTTGACCAAGATAATTCAGGGCATTCAAGAAGACTTTTCAGAATTTGTTGCCCACCTCCTGGAGGCAGCTGAGAGATCCTTGGGACCTGGCCAGGGGACAATAAACTTCTTCAGCAGCTTGCTTATGAAAATGCTAACTCTGCCGGTAGGGCTGCACTTCGAGGGAATATAAAAATAAAGATTTGGATGAGATGATTCATATCTGCAAGGATGTAGATCCCTTTGCCCAGAAGGTCTCACAAGCCATCAATCTAGCTGTGGGAGCGGCCACTACAGCTACTAGTGGTGGGGCAAACATATCCACCTGTTTTAGATGTGGTCACCTGGGCCATTTTGCTAAACAGTGCCCTCAGGTTAAACCCATGGCTCAGCCCCCACCTCAATGGAAGGGAGAGCGTTCACTTCCAATGACCCCTTGCCCTCGCTGCAGGCTAGGCAAATATTGGGCTATTCATGCCGTTCCAAAACAGATATTTTAGACAACCCCTCCCTCCCCTTCAGGGAAACATGATACGGAGCCAGACCAGACCCCTTAGCCAGTCTCCTTCCTGCCAGCCTCAGGAAAACAGCCAGCAGGGCCACATCGAACCTTCCATCAACAGCTCCCAAAACAGCCACAGCCCTCTGTAGGGCTACCCCCCATTGAGTGCAGGATTGGACCTCTGTGCCTCCTCCAATACAATATTAGAAGCTGGAGGAGGAGTTCAGATGATCCCTAATGGTGTTTTGGGCCTCCCTCACCCCAGACTTATTATCTTATCTTGGGCAGAGCATCTGCAAAACTCCAAGGCATTACCATTTTCCCTTCAATCGTTGATAACGATTACTCTGGAGAAATTAAAGTATTGGCCACTAGTTCTAGAGGGCCCTTCACGTTTGCCAGGGACAGTGCCTTGCACAGGGCTTTCCCCTTCCAGTAGACCCTCCACACCTTCTTGGGGCCCATCCCGGGGTGCTTCCACCCCTGAGTTTTCTTATATCTATTGGGTCTAAAGACTCTCACAAGTGTGCCCACAATTAAAACTGAAACTTAAGGCAAAAACTTTGAGGGCATACTTGACTCAGGAACGGACTCCAGAGTTATTTCACAGGTATCTTGGCCTGTCAGCCTTCTTAACTCACCTTCAAGACATTGGCCAGTCCACCAACACCCTTCAAAGCTCCCAGTTGATAATTGGGAGGATCATGAGGGTAATTACTGGGGACATGTTTTACCATTTCATTGTACACATGGCCTCCCTAGAAACTCATGGGGTCGAGAGGAGTGAGTCAAATGGGAAGTTTTATGTTTAGCCCCTCTGCAGTTTTGTTAACACCAGATGATGGACCCGGGGTTCATCCCTGGAACAAGGCTTGGCAGATGCAACCAAGGTATCCCCACCCCAATTGCTGGGTACACAAAGACCGCACGCTCAGAACTAGGTTATGATTCAAATTTTTCTTAAGGACCATTGCTCCCCCTGTACGAAAAGAAGCATTAAGATCACTGGAAAGTCAGATTACCCTGTCGGGTCGACCAATGGTCCCTCCCTCAACAATAACTTTTAGCAGTTGGTGCAACGAACAATTAGATGCTGGCCAGCATTGAAACCTCCATCTCCCCTTGGACTAGACCCATTTTTGATACAAAAGAAAGGGGGCAGATGGAGACTGCTCCAGGATCTCAGAGAAATTTAATAAGACTATAGTCCCAAATGGGAGCCCTCCAGCTGGCCTACTTCCCCAGTGCCATACTTAAGAGTTACAATAAGAGTTTATTGATGAAAGATTGTTTTTTCTGCATCCCCTACACCAGAGGATTGTAAAAAAAAAAAAAACGTTTGCATGTAGCCTTCCTGTTGTCATTTGCATTGGGCCATCTCCATGAATTCAGTGGAGGGTCATGCCCTAAAGGGGCCAATAGTCCCCAAAAAAAGTTTGTG